>NW_025727532.1:0-100225 GCF_021461385.2 Schistocerca piceifrons
ATCGGAATCTAAAACTGGACTCACAGGAGAGGTTCAATTCATAGAAAGTGAGAGTGTCAGTCCTCCTGTACTTAAATCGGCATTGTGCCTTATGTATTAAATTCGGATGCAATTTCTTTGTTTCATCGTCAATAAGAAGGTGCAAAGTATACAGTAAACCTAAAGTGGAGCATCGGAATCTAAAACTGGACTCACAGGAGAGGTTCAATTCATAGAAAGTGAGAGTGTCAGTCCTCCTGTACTTAAATCGGCATTGTGCTTTTTGTATTAAATTCGGATGCAATTTCTTTGTTTCATCGTCAATAAGAAGGTGCAAAGTATACAGTAAACCTAAAGTGGAGCATCGGAATCTAAAACTGGACTCACAGGAGAGGTTCAAATTACAGAAAGTTAGAGTGTCAGTCCACTTGTACCTAAGTCGGCATTGTGCCTTTTGTATTATATATCGATGCAAACTCTGTGTTTCATCGTCAACAAGAAGGTCCAAGGGATACAGTAAACCTGAAGCGAAGCATCAGAATCTAAAACTGGACTCACAGGAGAGTTTCAAATCATAGAATGTGAGAGTGTGAGTCCTCTTGTACTTAAGTCGGCATGTAGCCTTTTGCATTAAATTCGGATGCAATTCCTGTGTTTCATCGTGAATAGGAAGGTCCAAGGGATACAGTAAACCTGAAGTGAAGCATCGGAATCTAAAACTGGACTCACAGGAGAGGTTAAAATAATAGAAAGTTAGAGTGTCAGTCCTTTTGTACTAAAGTCAGCATTGTGCCTTTTGTATTAAATTCGGATGCAATTTCTGTGTTTCATCGTCAATAAGAAGGTCCAAGGGATCCAGTAAACCTGATGTGAAGCATCGGAATCTAAAACTGGACTCACAGGAGGGGTTCAAATCATAGAGATTTAGAATGTCACTCCTCTTGTACTTAAGTCGGTATTGTGACTTTTGTATTGAATTTGGATAAAATATCTGTGTTTCATCGTCAATAAGAAGGTCCAAGGGGTACAGTAAACCTGAAGTGAAGCTTCGGAATCTAAAACTGGACTCACAGGAGAGGTTCCATCATATAAAGTTAGAGTGTCAGTCCTCTTGTACTTAAGTCGGCATTGTGCCTATTGTATTAAAATCGGATGCGAACTCTGTCTTTCATCGACAATAAGAAGGTCCAAGGGATACAGTAAACCTGAAGTGAAGCATCGGAATCTAAAACATGACTCACAGGAGAGGTTCAAATCATAGAAAGTGAGAGTGTCAGTCCTCCTGTACTTAAATCGGCATTGTGCCTTTTGTATTAAAATCGGGTGCAATTTCTTTGTTTCATCGTCAATAACAAGGTGCAAAGTATACAGTAAACCTAAAGTGGAGCATCGGAATTAAAACTGGACTCACAGGAGAGGTTCAAATCATAGAAAGTTAGAGTGTCAGTCCACTTGTACCTACGTCGGCATTGTGCCTTTTGTATTAAATATGGATGCAAACTCTGTGTTTCATCGTCAACAAGAAGGTCCAAGGTATACAGTAAACCTGAAGTGAAGCATCGGAATCTAAAACTGGACTCACAGGAGAGGTTCAAATCATAGAATGTGAGAGTGTGAGTCCTCTTGTACTTAAGTCGGCATTGTGCCTTTTGCATTAAATTCGGATGCAATTTCTGTGATTCATCGTCAATAAGAAGGTCCAAGGGATACAGTAAACCTGAAGTGAAGCATCGGAATCTAAAACTGGACTCACAGGAGAAGTTCAAATCATAGAAAGTGAGAGTGTCAGTCCTCTTGTACTTAAGTCGGCATTGTGCCTTTTGTATTAAATATGGATGCAATTTCTGTGTTTCATCGTGAATAATAATGTGGAAGGTATACAGTAAACCTGAAGTGAAGCATCGGAATCTAAAACTGGACTCACAGGAGAGGTTCAAATCATAGAAAGTGAGAGTTTCAGTCCTCTTGTACTTAAATCGGCATTGTGCCGTTTGTATTAAATTCGGATGCAATTTCTGTGTTTCATCGTCAATAAGAAGGTCCAAGGGATACAGTAAACCTGAAGTGAAGCATCGTAATCTAAAACTGGACTCACAGGAGAGGTTCAAATCATAGAGAGTTAGAGTGTCACTCCTCTTGCACTTAAGTCGGTATTGTGCCTTTTGTATTAAATTCGGATGCAATTTCTGTGTTTCATCGTCAATAAGAAGGTCCAATTGGTCCAGTAAACCTGAAGTGAAGCATCGGAATCTAAAACTGGACTCACAGGAGAGGTTCAAATCATATTAAAAGAGAGTGTCAGTCCTCTTTTACTTAAGTCGGCATTGTGCCTTTTGTATTAAATTAGGATGCGATATCTGTGTTTCATCGTCAATAAGAAGGTGCAAGGTATAGAGAAAACCTGAAGGGAAACATCGGAGTCTAAAACTGGACTCACAGGAGAGGTTCAAATCTTATTAAATGAGAGTGTCAGTCCTCTTTTACGTAAGTCGGCATTGGGGCTTTTGTATTAAATTAGGATGCAATATTTGTGTTTCATCGTCAATAAGAAGGTGCAAGGTATACAGAATACCTGAAGGGAAGCATCGGAATCTAAAACTGGACTCACAGGAGAGGTTCAATTCATAGAAAGTGAGAGTGTCAGTCCTCCTGTACTTAAATCGGCATTGTGCCTTATGTATTAAATTCGGATGCAATTTCTTTGTTTCATCGTCAATAAGAAGGTGCAAAGTATACAGTAAACCTAAAGTGGAGCATCGGAATCTAAAACTGGACTCACAGGAGAGGTTCAATTCATAGAAAGTGAGAGTGTCAGTCCTCCTGTACTTAAATCGGCATTGTGCTTTTTGTATTAAATTCGGATGCAATTTCTTTGTTTCATCGTCAATAAGAAGGTGCAAAGTATACAGTAAACCTAAAGTGGAGCATCGGAATCTAAAACTGGACTCACAGGAGAGGTTCAAATTACAGAAAGTTAGAGTGTCAGTCCACTTGTACCTAAGTCGGCATTGTGCCTTTTGTATTATATATCGATGCAAACTCTGTGTTTCATCGTCAACAAGAAGGTCCAAGGGATACAGTAAACCTGAAGCGAAGCATCAGAATCTAAAACTGGACTCACAGGAGAGTTTCAAATCATAGAATGTGAGAGTGTGAGTCCTCTTGTACTTAAGTCGGCATGTAGCCTTTTGCATTAAATTCGGATGCAATTCCTGTGTTTCATCGTGAATAGGAAGGTCCAAGGGATACAGTAAACCTGAAGTGAAGCATCGGAATCTAAAACTGGACTCACAGGAGTGGTTCAAATCATAGAAAGTGAGAGTGTCAGTCCTCTTGTACTTAAGTCGGCATTGTGCCTTTTGTGTTAAATACGGTTGCAATTATTGTGTTTCATCGTGAATAATAATGTGGAAGGTATACAGTAAACCTGAAGCGAAGCATCGGAATCTAAAACTGGACTCACAGGAGAGGTTCAAATCATAGAAAGTTAGAGTGTCAGTTTTCTTGTACCTAAGTCGGCATTGTGCTTTTGTATTAAATATGGATGCAAACTCTGTGTTTCATCGTCAACAAGAAGGTCCCAGGGGTACAGTAAACCTGAAGTGAAGCATCAGAATCTAAAACTGGACCCACAGAAGAGGTTCAAATCATAGAATGTGAGAGTGTGAGTCCTCTTGTACTTAAGTCGGCATTGTGCCTTTTGCATTAAATTCGGATGCAATTTCTGTGTTTCATCGTCAATAAGAAGGTCCAAGGGATACAGTAAACCTGAAGTGAAGCATCGGAATCTAAAACCGTACTCACAGGAGAGGTTCAAATCATAGAAAGTTAGAGTGTCAGTTCTCTTGTACTTAAGTCGGCATTGTGCCTTTTGTATTGCATTCGAATGCAATTTCTGTGTTTCTTCGTTAATAAGAAGGTCCAAGGGATACAGTAAACCTGAAGTGAAGCATCGGAATCTAAAACTGGACTCACAGGAGAGGTTCAATTCATAGAGAGTTAGTGTGTCACTCCTCTTGTACTTAAGTCGGTATTGTGCCTTTTGTATTAAATTCGGATGCAATTTCTGTGTTTCATCGTCAATAAGAAGCTCCAAGGTATCCAGTAAACCAGAAGTGAAGCATCGGAATCTAAAACTGGACTCACAGGAGAGGTTCAAATCATAGAAAGTTAGAGTGTCAGCCCTGTTGTACTTAAGTCGGCATTGTGCCTTTTGTATTACATTCGGATGCAATTTCTGTGTTTCATCGTCAATAAGAAGGTCCAAGGGATATAGTAAACCTGAAATGAAGCATTGGAATCTAAAACTGGACTCACAGGAGAGGTTCAAATCATAGAAAGTTAGAGTGTTAGTCCTCTTGTACTAAAGTCGGCATTGTGCCTTTTGTATTAAATTCGGATGCAATTTCTGTGTTTCATCGTCAATAAGAAGGTCCAAGGGATACAGTAACCCTGATGTGAAGCATCGGAATCTAAAATTGGGCTCACAGGAGAGGTTCAAATCATAGATAGTTAGAGCGTCACTCCTCTTGTACTTAAGAATGTATTGTGTCTTTTGTATTAAATTCGGATGCAATTTCTGTGTTTCATCGTCAATAAGAAGGTCGAAGGGATACAGTAAACCTGAAGTGAAGCATCGGAATCCAAAACTGGACTCACAGGAGTGGTTCAATCATAGAAAGTCAGAGTGTCAGTCCTCTTGTACTTAAGACGGCATTGTGCCTTTTGTATTAGATTCAGATACAATTTCTTTATTTCATCGTCAATAAGAATGTCAAAGGGATACGTTAAACCTGAAGAGAAGCATCGGAATCTAGAACTGGACTCACAGGAGAGGTTCAAATCATAGAAAGTGAGGGAGTCAGTCCTCTGGTACTTAAGTCGGCATTGTGCCTTTTGTTATATATTCGGATGCAATTTCTGTGTTTCATCGTCAATAAGAAGGTGCAAGGTATACAGTAAACCTGAAGTGAAGCATTGGAATCTAAAACTGGACTGACAGGAGAGTTTCAAATCATAGAAAGTGAGAGTGTCAGTTCTCTTGTACATAGGTTGGCATTGTGCGTTTTGTATTAAATTCCGATGCAATTTCTGTGTTTCATCGTCAATAAGAATGTGCAAGGTATACAGTAAACCTAAAGTGAAGCATCGGAATCTAAAACTGAACTCACAGGAGAGGTTCAAATCATAGAAAGTGAGAGTGTCAGTCCTCTTGTACTTAAGTCGGCATTGTGCCTTTTGTATTAAATTCCGATGCAACGTCTGTGTTTCATCGTCAATAAGAAGGTCCATGGGATACAGTAAAACTCAAATGAAGCATCGGAATCTAAAACTGACTCACAGGAGAGGTTCAAAGCATAGAAAGATAGAAAGTGAGAGTGTCAGCCCTCTTGTACTGAAGTCGGCATTGTGCCTTTTGTATTAAATTCCGATGCAATTTCTGTGTTTAATCGTCAATAAGAAGGTGCAAGGAATACAGTAAACCTGAAGTGAAGCATCGAAATCTGATACTGGACTCACAGGAGTGGTTCAAATCATAGAAAGGGAGAGTGTCAGTCCTCTTTTACTTATGTCGGCATTGTGCCTTTAGTATTAAATTCCGATGCAATTTCTGTGTTTCAACGTCAATAAGGAGGTGCAAGGTATACAGTATACCTGAAGTGAAGCATCGGAATCTAAAACTGGACTCAGAGGAGGGATTCAAATCATAGAAAGTGAGAGTGTCAGTAATATTGTACTTAAGTCGGCATTGTGCCTTTTGTATTAAATTCAGATGCAATTTCTGTGTTTCATCGTCAATAAGAAGGTCCAAGGCATACAGTAAACCTGAAGTGAAGCATCGGAATCTAAAACTGGACTCACAGGTGAGGTTCAAATCATAGAAAGTGAGAGTGTCAGTCCTCTTGTACTTAAGTCGGCAATGTGCCTTATGTGTTAAATTCGGATGCAATTTCTGTGTTTTATCGTGAATAATAATGTGGAAGGTATACAGTAAACCTAAAGTGAAGCATCGGAATCTAAAACTGGACTCACAGGAGAGGTTCAAATCATAGAAAGTTAGAGTGTCAGTCCTCTTGTACTTAAGCCGGCATTGTGCCTTTTGTGTTAAATTCGGATGCAATTTCTGTGTTTCATCGTCAATAAGAAGGTGCAAGGTATACAGTAAACCTGAAGTGAAGCATCGGAATCTAAAACTGGACTCACAGGAGAGGTTCAAATCATATTAAGTGAGAGTGTCAGTCCTCTTTTACTTACGTCGGCATTGTGCCTTTTGTATTATATTCGGATGCAATATCTGTGTTTCATCGTCAATAAGAAGGTGCAAGGTATACAGAAAACCTGAAGGGAAGCATCGGAGTCTAAAACTGGACTCACAGGAGAGGTTCAAATCATAGAAAGTTAGAGTGTCAGTCCTTTTGTACTAAAGTCAGCATTGTGCCTTTTGTATTAAATTCGGATGCAATTTCTGTGTTTCATCGTCAATAAGAAGGTCCAAGGGATCCAGTAAACCTGATGTGAAGCATCGGAATCTAAAACTGGACTCACAGGAGGGGTTCAAATCATAGAGATTTAGAGTGTCACTCCTCTTGTACTTAAGTCGGTATTGTGACTTTTGTAATGAATTTGGATAAAATATCTGTGTTTCATCGTCAATAAGAAGGTCCAAGGGGTACAGTAAACCTGAAGTGAAGCTTCGGATTCTAAAACTGGACTCACAGGAGAGGTTCCATCATATAAAGTTAGAGTGTCAGTCCTCTTGTACTTAAGTCGGCATTGTGCCTATTGTATTAAAATCGGATGCGAACTCTGTCTTTCATCGACAATAAGAAGGTCCAAGGGATACAGTAAACCTGAAGTGAAGCATCGGAATCTAAAACATGACTCACAGGAGATGTTCAAATCATAGAAAGTGAGAGTGTCAGTCCTCCTGTACTTAAATCGGCATTGTGCCTTTTGTATTAAAATCGGATGCAATTTCTTTGTTTCATCGTCAATAACAAGGTGCAAAGTATACAGTAAACCTAAAGTGGAGCATCGGAATTAAAACTGGACTCACAGGAGAGGTTCAAATCATAGAAAGTTAGAGTGTCAGTCCACTTGTACCTACGTCGGCATTGTGCCTTTTGTATTAAATATGGATGCAAACTCTGTGTTTCATCGTCAACAAGAAGGTCCAAGGTATACAGTAAAGCTGAAGTGAAGCATCGGAATCTAAAACTGGACTCACAGGAGAGGTTCAAATCATAGAATGTGAGAGTGTGAGTCCTCTTGTACTTAAGTCGGCATTGTGCCTTTTGCATTAAATTCGGATGCAATTTCTGTGATTCATCGTCAATAAGAAGGTCCAAGGGATACAGTAAACCTGAAGTGAAGCATCGGAATCTAAAACTGGACTCACAGGAGAAGTTCAAATCATAGAAAGTGAGAGTGTCAGTCCTCTTGTACTTAAGTCGGCATTGTGCCTTTTGTATTAAATATGGATGCAATTTCTGTGTTTCATCGTGAATAATAATGTGGAAGGTATACAGTAAACCTGAAGTGAAGCATCGGAATCTAAAACTGGACTCACAGGAGAGGTTCAAATCATAGAAAGTTAGAGTATCAGTCCTCTTGTACTTAAATCGGCATTGTGCCGTTTGTATTAAATTCGGATGCAATTTCTGTGTTTCATCGTCAATAAGAAGGTCAAAGGGATACAGTAAACCTGAAGTGAAGCATCGTAATCTAAAACTGGACTCACAGGAGAGGTTCAAATCATAGAGAGTTAGAGTGTCACTCCTCTTGCACTTAAGTCGGTATTGTGCCTTTTGTATTAAATTCGGATGCAATTTCTGTGTTTCATCGTCAATAAGAAGGTCCAATTGGTCCAGTAAACCTGAAGTGAAGCATCGGAATCTAAAACTGGACTCACAGGAGAGGTTCAAATCATATTAAAAGAGAGTGTCAGTCCTCTTTTACTTAAGTCGGCATTGTGCCTTTTGTATTAAATTAGGATGCGATATCTGTGTTTCATCGTCAATAAGAAGGTGCAAGGTATAGAGAAAACCTGAAGGGAAACATCGGAGTCTAAAACTGGACTCACAGGAGAGGTTCAAATCTTATTAAATGAGAGTGTCAGTCCTCTTTTACTTAAGTCGGCATTGTGGCATTTGTATTAAATTAGGATGCAATATTTGTGTTTCATCGTCAATTAGAAGGTGCAAGGTATACAGAATACCTGAAGGGAAGCATCGGAATCTAAAACTGGACTCACAGGAGAGGTTCAATTCATAGAAAGTGAGAGTGTCAGTCCTCCAGTACTTAAATCGGCATTGTGCCTTATGTATTAAATTCGGATGCAATTTCTTTGTTTCATCGTCAATAAGAAGGTGCAAAGTATACAGTAAACCTAAAGTGGAGCATCGGAATCTAAAACTGGACTCACAGGAGAGGTTCAATTCATAGAAAGTGAGAGTGTCAGTCCTCCTGTACTTATATCGGCATTGAGCTTTTTGTATTAAATTCGGATGCAATTTCTTTGTTTCATCGTCAATAAGAAGGTGCAAAGTATACAGTAAACCTAAAGTGGAGCATCGGAATCTAAAACTGGACTCACAGGAGAGGTTCAAATTACAGAAAGTTAGAGTGTCAGTCCACTTGTACCTACGTCGGCATTGTGCCTTTTGTATTATATATGGATGCAAACTCTGTGTTTCATCGTCAACAAGAAGGTCCAAGGGATACAGTAAACTTGAAGCGAAGCATCGGAATCTAAAACTGGACTCACAGGAGAGTTTCAAATCATAGAATGTGAGAGTGTGAGTCCTCTTGTACTTAAGTCGGCATGTAGCCTTTTGCATTAAATTCGGATGCAAATCCTGTGTTTCATCGTGAATAGGAAGGTCCAAGGGATACAGTAAACCTGAAGTGAAGCATCGGAATCTAAAACTGGACTCACAGGAGAGGTTCAAATCATAGAAAGTGAGAGTGTCAGTCCTCTTGTACTTAAGTCGGCATTGTGCCTTTTGTGTTAAATACGGTTGCAATTATTGTGTTTCATCGTGAATAATAATGTGGAAGGTATACAGTAAACTTGAAGTGAAGCATCGGAATCTAAAACTGGACTCACAGGAGAGGTTCAAATCATATAAAGTTAGAGTGTCAGTTTTCTTGTACCTAAGTCGGCATTGTGCCTTTTGTATTAAATATGGATGCAAACTCTGTGTTTCATCGTCAACAAGAAGGTCCCAGGGATACAGTAAACCTGAAGTGAAGCATCGGAATCTAAAACTGGACTCACAGAAGAGGTTCAAATCATAGAATGTGAGAGTGTGAGTCCTCTTGTACTTAAGTCGGCATTGTGCCTTTTGCATTAAATTCGGATGCAATTTCTGTGTTTCATCGTCAATAAGAAGGTCCAAGGGATACAGTAAACCTGAAG
The DNA here is from genome assembly GCF_021461385.2 of Schistocerca piceifrons. Taxonomy (NCBI): domain Eukaryota; kingdom Metazoa; phylum Arthropoda; class Insecta; order Orthoptera; family Acrididae; genus Schistocerca; species Schistocerca piceifrons. The sequence continues at coordinate 9,401 of NW_025727532.1, forward strand.
TGAAGCATCGGAATCTAAAACCGTACTCACAGGAGAGGTTCAAATCATAGAAAGTTAGAGTGTCAGTTCTCTTGTACTTAAGTCGGCATTGTGCCTTTTGTATTACATTCGAATGCAATTTCTGTGTTTCTTCGTCAATAAGAAGGTCCAAGGGATACAGTAAACCTGAAGTGAAGCATCGGAATCTAAAACTGGACTCACAGGAGAGGTTCAAATCATAGAGAGTTAGAGTGTCACTCCTCTTGTACTTAAGTCGGTATTGTGCCTTTTGTATTAAATTCGGATGCAATTTCTGTGTTTCATCGTCAATAAGAAGGTCCAAGGTATCCAGTAAACCTAAAGTGAAGCATCGGAATCTAAAACTGGACTCACAGGAGAGGTTCAAATCATAGAAAGTTAGAGTGTCAGCCCTGTTGTACTTAAGTCGGCATTGTGCCTTTTGTATTACATTCGGATGCAATTTCTGTGTTTCATCGTCAATAAGAAGGTCCAAGGGATATAGTAAACCTGAAGTGAAGCATTGGAATCTAAAACTGGACTCACAGGAGAGGTTCAAATCATAGAAAGTTAGAGTGTTAGTCCTCTTGTACTAAAGTCGGCATTGTGCCTTTTGTATTAAATTCGGATGCAATTTCTGTGTTTCATCGTCAATAAGAAGGTCCAAGGGATACAGTAACCCTGATGTGAAGCATCGGAATCTAAAATTTGGCTCACAGGAGAAGTTCAAATCATAGAGAGTTAGAGCGTCACTCCTCTTGTACTTAAGAATGTATTGTGTCTTTTGTATTAAATTCGGATGCAATTTCTGTGTTTCATCGTCAATAAGAAGGTCGAAGGGATACAGTAAACCTGAAGTGAAGCATCGGAATCCAAAACTGGACTCACAAGAGTGGTTCAATCATAGAAAGTCAGAGTGTCAGTCCTCTTGTACTTAAGACGGCATTGTGCCTTTTGTATTAGATTCAGATACAATTTCTTTATTTCATCGTCAATAAGAATGTCAAAGGGATACATTAAACCTGAAGAGAAGCATCGGAATCTAAAACTGGACTCACAGGAGAGGTTCAAATCATAGAAAGTGAGAGAGTCAGTCCACTGGTACTTAAGTCGGCATTGTGCCTTTTGTTATATATTCTGATGCAATTTCTGTGTTTCATCGTCAATAAGAAGGTGCAAGGTATACAGTAAACCTGAAGTGAAGCATTGGAATCTAAAACTGGACTGACAGGAGAGTTTCAAATCATAGAAAGTGAGAGTGTCAGTTCTCTTGTACATAGGTTGGCATTGTGCGTTTTGTATTAAATTCCGATGCAATATCTGTGTTTCATCGTCAATAAGAATGTGCAAGGTATACAGTAAACCTAAAGTGAAGCATCGGAATCTAAAACTGAACTCACAGGAGAGGTTCAAATCATAGAAAGTGAGAGTGTCAGTCCTCTTGTACTTAAGTCGGCATTGTGCCTTTTGTATCAAATTCCGATGCAACGTCTGTGTTTCATCGTCAATAAGAAGGTCCATGGGATACAGTAAAACTCAAATGAAGCATTGGAATCTAAAACTGACTCACAGGAGAGGTTCAAAGCATAGAAAGATAGAAAGTGAGAGTGTCAGTCCTCTTGTACTGAAGTCGGCATTGTGCCTTTTGTATTAAATTCCGATGCAATTTCTGTGTTTAATCGTCAATAAGAAGGTGCAAGGAATACAGTGAACCTGAAGTGAAGCATCGAAATCTGATACTGGACTCACAGGAGTGGTTCAAATCATAGAAAGGGAGAGTGTCAGTCCTCTTTTACTTATGTCGGCATTGTGCCTTTAGTATTAAATTCCGATGCCATTTCTGTGTTTCAACGTCAATAAGGAGGTGCAAGGTATACAGTATACCTGAAGTGAAGCATCGGAATCTAAAACTGGACTCAGAGGAGGGATTCAAATCATAGAAAGTGAGAGTGTCAGTAATATTGTACTTAAGTCGGCATTGTGCCTTTTGTATTAAATTCAGATGCAATTTCTGTGTTTCATCGTCAATAAGAAGGTCCAAGGCATACAGTAAACCTGAAGTGAAGCATCGGAATCTGAAACTGGTCAGACAGGAGATGTTCAAATCATTGAAAGTTAGAGTGTCGGTCCTCTAGTACTTGAGTCGGTATTGTGCCTTTTGTATTAAATTTGGATGCTAACTCTGTGTTTCATCGTCAATAAGAAGGTCCAAGGGATAGAGTAAACCTGAAGTGAGGCAACTCAATCTAAAACTGGACTCACAGGAGAGGTTCAAATCATAGAAAGTGAAAGTGTCAGTCCTCTTGTACTTAATTTGGCATTGTGCCTTCTGTATTAAATTCGTATGCAATTTCTGTGTTTCATCATCAATAAGAAGGTCCAAGGGATACAGTAAACCTGAAGTGAAGCACCGGAATCTAAAACTGGACTCACAGAAGAGGTTCAAATCATAGAAAGTTAGAGTGTCAGTACTCTTGTACTGAAGTCGGAATTGTGCCTTTTGTATTAATTTCGGATGCAATTTCAGTGTTTCATCGTCAATAAGAAGGTCCAAGGGATACAGTAAACCTGAAGTGAAGCGTCGTAATCTAAAACTGGACTCACAGGAGGGGTTTAAATGATAGAAAGTTGGGGTGTGAGTCCTCTGGTACTTATGTTGGCACTGTGCCTTTTGTATTAAATTCGGATGCAATTTCTGTGTTTCATCGTCAATAAGAAGTTTTAAGGTACACAGTAAACATGAAGTGAAGCATCGGAATCTAAAACTGGACTCACAGGAGAGGTTCAAATCATAGAAAGTGAGACTGTCAGTCCTCTTGTATTTAAGTCGACATTGTGCCTTTTGAATTTAATTCCGATGCCATTTCTGTGTTCCATCGTCAATACGATGGTGCAAGGTATACAGTAAACCTGTAGTGATGCATCGGAATCTAAAACTTGACTCACAGGAGAGGTTCAAATCATAGAAAGTGAGACTGTCAGTCCTCTTGTACTTAAGTCGGCATTGTGCCCTTTGTTATAACTCGGATACAATTTCTGTGTTTCATCGTCAATAAGAAGGTCCAAGGGATACAGTAAACCTGAAGTGAAACATCGTAATCTAAAACTGGACTCACAGGAGGGGTTTAAATGATAGAAAGTTAGGGTGTGAGTCCTCTGGTACTTATGTCGGCATTGTGCCTTTTGTATTAAATTCGGATGCAATTTCTGTGTTTCATCGTCAATAAGAAGGTTTAAGGTATACAGTAAACATGAAGTGAAGCATCGGAATCTAAAACTGGTCTCAGAGGAGAGGTTCAAATCATAGGAAGTTAGAGTACCACTCCTCTTGTATTTAAGTCGGTATTGTGCCTTTTGTATTAAATTCGAATGCAATATCTGTGTTTCATCGTCAATAAGAAGGTCCAAGGGATACAGTAAACCAGAAGTGAAGCATCGGAATATAAAACTGGACTCACGGGAGAGGTTCAAATCATAGAAAGTTAGAGTGTCAGTCCTCTTGTACTTAAGTCGGCATTGTGACTTTTGTATTAAATTCGGATGCAATTTCTGTGTTTCATCGTCAATAAGAAGGTCCAAGGTATACAGTAAACCTGATGTGAAGCATCGGAATCTAAAACTGGACTCACAGGAGAGGTTCATATCATAGAAAGTTAGAGTGTCAGTACTCTTGTACTGAAGTCGGAATTGTGCCTTTTGTATTAATTTCGGATGCAATTTCAGTCTTTCATCGTCAATAAGAAGGTCCAAGGGATACAGTAAACCTGAAGTGAAGCATCGTAATCTAAAACTGGACTCACAGGAGGGGTTTAAATGATAGAAAGTTAGGGTGTGAGTCCTCTGGTACTTATGTTGGCACTGTGCCTTTTGTATTAAATTCGGATGCAATTTCTGTGTTTCATCGTCAATAAGATGTTTTAAGGTATACAGTAAACATGAAGTGAAGCATCGGAATCTAAAACTGGACTCACAGGAGAGGTTCAAATCATAGAAAATTAGAGTACCACTCCTCTTGTATTTAAGTCGGTATTGTGCCTTTTGTATTAAATTCGGATGCAATATCTGTGTTTGATCGTCAATAAGAAGGTCCAAGGGATTTAGTAAACCAGAAGTGAAGCATCGGAACATAAAACTGTACTCACGGGAGAGGTTCAACTTCAGAAAGTTAGAGTGTCAGTCCTCTTGTATTTAAGTCGACATTGTGCCTTTTGAATTTAATTCCGATGCCATTTCTGTGTTCCATCGTCAATAAGAAGGTGCAAGGTATACAGTAAACCTGTAGTGATGCATCGGAATCTAAAACTTGACTCACAGGAGTGGTTCAAATCATAGAAAGTGAGACTGTCAGTCCTCTTGTACTTAAGTCGGCATTGTGCCCTTTGTTATAACGCGGATACAATTTCTGTGTTTCATCGTCAATAAGAAGGTCCAAGGGATACAGTAAACCTGAAGTGAAACATCGTAATCTAAAACTGGACTCACAGGAGGGGTTTAAATGATAGAAAGTTAGGGTGTGAGTCCTCTGTTACTTATGTCGGCATTGTGCCTTTTGTATTAAATTCGGATGCAATTTCTGTGTTTCATCGTCAATAAGAAGGTTTAAGGTATACAGTAAACATGAAGTGAAGCATCGGAATCTAAAACTGGTCTCAGAGGAGAGGTTCAAATCATAGGAAGTTAGAGTACCACTCCTCTTGTACTTAAGTCGGTATTGTGCCATTTGTATTAAATTCGGATGCAATATCTGTGTTCATCGTCAATAAGACGGTCCAAGGGATACAGTAAACCAGAAGTGAAGCATCGGAATATAAAACTGGACTCACGGGAGAGGTTCAAATCATAGAAAGTTAGAGTGTCAGTCCTCTTGTACTTAAGTCGGCATTGTGACTTTTGTATTAAATTCGGATGCAATTTCTGTGTTTCATCGTCAATAAGAAGGTCCAAGGTATACAGTAAACCTGATGTGAAGCATCGGAATCTAAAACTGGACTCACAGGAGAGGTTCATATCATAGAAAGTTCGAGTGTCAGTCCTCTTGTACTTAAGTCGACATTGTGCCTTCTGTATTAAATTCGGATGCAATTTCTGTGTTTCATCGTCAATACGAAGGTTCAAGGCACACAGTAAACCTGAAGTGAGGCATCGGAATCTAAATCTGGACTCACAGGAGAGGTTCAAATCATAGAAAGTTAGAGTGTCAGTTCTCTTGTACTGAAGTCGGCATTGTGCCTTTTGTATTACATTCGAATGCAATTTCTGTGTTTCTTCGTCAATAAGAAGGTCCAAGGGATACAGTAAACCTGAAGTGAAGCATCGGAATCTAAAACTGGACTCACAGGAGAGGTTCAAATCATAGAGAGTTAGAGTGTCACTCCTCTTGTACTTAAGTCGGTATTGTGCCTTTTGTATTAAATTCGGATGCAATTTCTGTGTTTCATCGTCAATAAGAAGGTCCAAGGTATCCAGTAAACCTGAAGTGAAGCATCGGAATCTAAGACTGGACTCACAGGAGAGGTTCAAATCATAGAAAGTTAGAGTGTCAGCCCTGTTGTACTTAAGTCGGCATTGTGCCTTTTGTATTACATTCGAATGCAATTTCTGTGTTTCATCGTCAATAAGAAGGTCGAAGGGATACAGTAAACCTGAAGTGAAGCATCGGAATCCAAAACTGGACTCACAGGAGTGGTTCAATCGTAGAAAGTCAGAGTGTCAGTCCTCTTGTACTTAAGACGGCATTGTGCCTTTTGTATTAAATTCAGATGCAATTTCTTTATTTCATCGTCAATAAGAATGTCAAAGGGATACATTAAACCTGAAGAGAAGCATCGGAATCTAAAACTGGACTCACAGGAGAGGTTCAAATCATAGAAAGTGAGAGAGTCAGTCCTCTGGTACTTAAGTCGGCATTGTGCCTTTTGTTATATATTCGGATGCAATTTCTGTGTTTCATCGTCAATAAGAAGGTGCAAGGTATACAGTAAACCTGAAGTGAAGCATTGGAATCTAAAACTGGACTGACAGGAGAGTTTCAAATCATAGAAAGTGAGAGTGTCAGTTCTCTTGTACATAGGTTGGCATTGTGCGTTTTGTATTAAATTCCGATGCAATATCTGTGTTTCATCGTCAATAAGAATGTGCAAGGTATACAGTATACCTAAAGTGAAGCATCGGAATCTAAAACTGAACTCACAGGAGAGGTTCAAATCATAGAAAGTGAGAGTGTCAGTCCTCTTGTACTTAAGTCGGCATTGTGCGTTTTGTATTAAATTCGGATACAAACTCTGTGTTTCATCGTCAATAAGAAGGTCCAAGGGATAGAGGAAACCTGAAGTGATGCATCGGAATCTAAAACCGGACTCACAATATAGGTTCAAATCATAGGAAGTGAGAGTGTCAGTCCTCTTGTACTTAAGTCGGCATTGTGCCTTTTGTATTAAATTCCGATGCAACGTCTGTGTTTCATCGTCAATAAGAAGGTCCATGGGATACAGTAAAACTCAAATGAAGCATCGGAATCTAAAACTGACTCACAGGAGAGGTTCAAAGCATAGAAAGATAGAAAGTGAGAGTGTCAGTCCTCTTGTACTGAGTTCGGCATTGTGCCTTTTGTATTAAATTCCGATGCAATTTCTGTGTTTAATCGTCAATAAGAAGGTGCAAGGAATACAGTAAACCTGAAGTGAAGCATCGAAATCTGATACTGGACTCACAGGAGTGGTTCAAATCATAGAAAGGGAGAGTGTCAGTCCTCATTTACTTATGTCGGCATTGTGCCTTTAGTATTAAATTCCGATGCAATTTCTGTGTTTCAACGTCAATAAGGAGGTGCAAGGTATACAGTATACCTGAAGTGAAGCATCGGAATCTAAAACTGGACTCAGAGGAGGGATTCAAATCATAGAAAGTGAGAGTGTCAGTAATATTGTACTTAAGACGGCATTGTGCCTTTTGTATTAAATTCAGATGCAATTTCTGTGTTTCATCGTCAATAAGAAGGTCCAAGGCATACAGTAAACCTGAACTGAAGCATCGGAATCTGAAACTGGTCAGACAGGAGATGTTCAAATCATTGAAAGTTAGAGTGTCGGTCCCCTAGTACTTGAGTCGGTATTGTGCCTTTTGTATTAAATTTGGATGCAAACTCTGTGTTTCATCGTCAATAAGAAGGTCCAAGGGATAGAGTAAACCTGAAGTGAGGCAACTCAATCTAAAACTGGACTCACAGGAGAGGTTCAAATCATAGATACTGAGTGTGTCAGTCCTCTTGTACTGAAGTCGGCATTGTGCTCTTTGTATTAAATTCCGATGCAAACTCTGTGTTTCATCGTCAATAAGAAGGTCCAAGGGATACAGTAATCATGAAGTGAAGCATCGGAATCTAAAACTGGACTCACAGGAGAGGTTCAAATCATAGAAAGTTAGAGTGTCAGTACTCTTGTACTGAAGTCGGAATTGTGCCTTTTGTATTAATTTCGGATGCAATTTCAGTGTTTCATCGTCAATAAGAAGGTCCAAGGGATACAGTAAACCTGAAGTGAAACATCGTAATCTAAAACTGGACTCACAGGAGGGGTTTAAATGATAGAAAGTTAGGGTGTGAGTCCTCTGGTACTTATGTCGGCATTGTGCCTTTTGTATTAAATTCGGATGCAATCTCTGTGTTTCATCGTCAATAAGAAGGTTTAAGGTATACAGTAAACATGAAGTGAAGCATCGGAATCTAAAACTGGTCTCAGAGGAGAGGTTCAAATCATAGGAAGTTAGAGTACCACTCCTCTTGTACTTAAGTCGGTATTGTGCCTTTTGTATTAAATTGGGATGCAATATCTGTGTTTCATCGTCAATAAGACGGTCCAAGGGATACAGTAAACCAGAAGTGAAGCATCGGAATATAAAACTGGACTCACGGGAGAGGTTCAAATCGTAGAAAGTTAGAGTGTCAGTCCTCTTGTACTTAAGTCGGCATTGTGACTTTTGTATTAAATTCGGATGCAATTTCTGTGTTTCATCGTCAATAAGAAGGTCGAAGGTATACAGTAAACATGATGTGAAGCATCGGAATCTAAAACTGGACTCACAGGAGAGGTTCATATCATAGAAAATTCGAGTGTCAGTCCTCTTGTACTTAAGTCGACATTGTGCCTTTTGTATTAAATTCGGATGCAATTTCTGTGTTTCATCGTCAATACTAAGGTTCAAGGCACACAGTAAACCTGAAGTGAGGCATCGGAATCTAAATCTGGACTCACAGGAGAGGTTCAAATCATAGAAAGTTAGAGCGTCAGTCCTCTTGTACTTAGGTGAGCATTCTGCTTTTTGTATTAAATTTGGATGCAATTTAGGTGTTTCATCGTCAATAAGAATGTGCAAGGTATACACGAAACATGAAGTGAAGCATCGGAATCTGAAACTGGACTCAAAGCAGAGATTCAAATCATAGAAAGTGAGACTGTCAGTCCTCTTGTACTTAAGACGGCATTGTGCCTTTTGTATTAAATTCGGATGCAATTTCTGTGTTTCATTGTCAATAAGAAGGTGCAAGGTATACAGTATACCAGAAGTGAAGCATCGGAATCTAAAACTGGACTCACAGGAGAGGTTCAAATCATAGAAAGTTAGTGTCTCCGTCCTCTAGTACTTAAGTCGGCATTGTGCCTTTTGTATTAAATTGGGATGCAATTTCTGTGTTTCATCATCAATAAGAACGTCCAAGGGATACAGTAATCCTGAAGTGAAGCATCGGAATCTAAAACTGGACTCACAGGAGAGGTTCAAATCATAGAAAGTGAGACTGTCAGTCCTCTTGTACTTAAGTCGGCATTGTGCCTTTTGTATTACATTTGGATGCAATTTCTCTGTTTCATCGTCAATAAGAAGGTGCAAGGTACACAGTAAACCTGAAGTGAAGCATCGGAATCTAAAACTGGACTCACAGGAGAGGTTCAAATCTTAGAAAATTAGAATGTCAGTCCTCTTGTACTTAAGTCGGCACTGTGCCTTTTGTATTAAATTCCGATGCAATAGCTGTGTTTCATCGTCAATAAGAAGGCCCAAGTGATACAGTTAACCTGAAGTGAAGCAACGGAATCTCAATCTGGACTCACAGGTGAGATTCAAAACATAGAAAGTGGCATTGTCAGTCCTCTTTTACTTAAGTCGGCATTATGCCTTTTGTATTAGATTCGGATGCAATATCTGTGTTTCATCGTCATTAAGAAGGTTTAAGGTATACAGTAAACCCGAAGTGAAGCATCGGAATCTTAAACTGGACTCACATGAGAGGTTGAAATCATAGAAAATTAGAGTGTCAGTCCTCTTGTACTTAAGTCGGCATTGTGCCTTTTGTATTAAATTCGGATGCAATTTCTGTGTTTCATCGTCAATAAGAAGGTCCAAGGGATACAGCAAACTTGAAGTGAAGCATCGGAATCTAAAAGTGGACTCACAGGAGAGGTTCAAATCATAGAAAGTGAGAGTGTTAGTCCTCTTGTACTTAAGTCGGCATTGTGACTTTTGTATTGAATTCGGATGCAAACTCTGTGTTTCATCGTCAATAAGACGGTCCAAGGGATCCAGAAAACCTGAAGTGAAGCATCGGAATCTAAAACTGGTCTCACAGGAGAGGTTCAATTCGTAGAAAGTTAGAGTGTCAATCCTCTTATACTTAAGTCGGCATTGTGCCTTTTGTATTAGATTCGGATGCAAACTCTGTGTTTCATCGTCAATAAGAAGGTCCAAGGGATAGAGTAAACCTAAAGTGAATTATCTGAATCTAAAACCTGACTCACAGGAGAGAATCAAATCATAGAAAGGGAGAGTGTCATTCCTCTTTTACTTGAGTCAGCATTGTGGCATTTGTATTAAATTCGGATGCAATTTCTGTGTTTCATCGTCAATACGAAGGTCCAAGGTATACAGTAAACCTGAAGTGAATCGTCGGAATCTAAAACCTGACTCACAGGAGAGGTTCAAATCATAAAAAGTGAGAGCGTCATTCCTCTTTTGCTTGAGTCTGCATTGCGCCCTTTGTATTAAATTCGGAGGCAATTTCAGCGTTTCATCGTCAATAAGAATGTCCAAAGGATACAGTAAACCTGAAGTGAAGCATCGGAATCTAAAACTGGACTAACAGGAGAGGCTCAAATCATAGAAAGTGGCATTGTCAGTCCTCTTTTACTTAAGTCGGCATTATGCCTTCTGTATTAAATTCGGATGCAATATCTGTGTTTCATCGTCATTAAGAAGGTCCAAGGTATACAGTAAACCCGAAGTGAAGCATCGGAATCTTAATCTGGACTCACATGAGAGGTTGAAATCATAGAAAATTAGAGTGTCAGTCCTCTTGTACTTAAGTCGGCATTGTGCCTTTTGTATTAAATTCGAATGCAATTTCTGTGTTTCATCGTCAATAAGATGGTCCAAGGGATACAGCAAACTTGAAGTGAAGCATCGGAATCTAAAAGTGGACTCACAGGAGAGGTTCAAATCATAGAAAGTTAGAGTGTCAGTTCTCTTGTACGTAAGTCGGCATTGTGCCTTTTGTACTTAATTCCGATGCAAACTCTGTATTTCATCGTCAATAGGAGGGTCCAAGGGATACAGTAAACATGAAGTGAAGCATCGGAATCTAAAACTGGACTCACTGGAGAGGTTCAAATAATAGAAAGTTACAGTGTCAATCCTCTTGTACTTAAGTCGGCATTGTGACTTTGGTATTGAACTCGAATGCAAAATCTGTGTTTCATCGTCAATAAGAAGGTGCAAGGTATACAGTGAACCGGAAGTGAAGCATCAGAATCTAAAACTGGACTCACAGGAGAGGTCCAAATCATAGAAAGTGAGAGTGTCAGTCCTCTTGTACTTAAGTCGGCATTGTGCCTTTTGTATTAAATTCGGATGCAAACTCTGTGTATCATCGTCCATATGAAGGTCCAAGGGATTGATTAAACCTGAAGTGAATTATCGGAGTCTAAAACTTTACTCACATGAGAGATTCAAATTATAGAAAGTGAGAGTGCCATTCCTTTTTTACTTGAGTCGGCATTGGGCCCTTTGTATTAAATTCGGATGCAATGTCTGTGTTTCATCGTCAATAAGAAGGTCCAAAGGATACAGTAAACCTGAAGTGAAGCATCAGAATCTAAAACTGGACTCACAGGAGAGGATCAAATCATAGAAAGTGAGAGTGTCAGTCCTCTTGTACGTAAGTCGGCATTTTGCCTTTTGTATTAAATACGGATGCAATGTCTGCGTTTCATCGTCAATAAGAAAGAGCAAGGGATACAGTAAACCTGAATTTAAGCATCGGAATCTACAACTGGACTCACAGTAGAGGTTCAAATCATAGAAAGTGAGAGTGTCAGTTCTCTTGTACTTAAGTCGGCATTGTGCCTTTCGTATTAAATTCCGATGCAATATCTGTGTTTCATCGTCAATACGAAGGTGCAAGGTATACAGTGAACCGGAAGTGAAGCATCAGAATCTAAAACTGGACTCACAGGAGATGTTCAAATCATAGATAGTGGGATTGTCAGTCCTCTTTTACTTATGTCGGCATTATGCCTCTTGTATTAAATTCGGATGCAATATCTGTGTTTCATCGTCAACAAGAAGGCCCAAGGTATACAGTAATCCTGATGTGAAGCAACGGAATCTAAAACTGGACGCATATGAGAGGTTGAAATAATAGAAAATTAGAATGTCAGTCCTCTTGTACTTAAGTCGGCATTGTGACTTTTGTATTGAATTCGGATGCAAACTCTGTGTTTCACCGTCAATAAGAAGGTCCAAGGGATACAGTAAACCTGAAGTGAAGCATCGGAATCTAAAACTGGTCTCACAGGAGAGGTTCAAATCGTAGAATGTTAGAGTGACAGTCCGCTTGTACTTAAGTCGGCATTCTGCTTTTTGTATTACATTCGGATGCGAACTCTGTGTTTCATCGTCAATAAGAAGGTCCAAGGGATAGAGTAAACCTAAAGTGAATAATCTGAATCTAAAACATGACTCACAGGAGACAATCAAATCATAGAAAGGGAGAGTGTCATTCCTCATTTACTTGAGTCGGCATTGTGCCCTTTGTAATAAATTCGGATGCAATTTCTGTGTTTCATCGTCAATAAGAAGGTCCAAGGGACACTATAAACCTGAAGTGAAGCATCGGAATCTAAAACTGGACTCACAGGAGAGGTTCAAATCATAGAAAGTTAGAGTGTCATTCCTCTTTTACTTGAGTCGGCATTGTGGCATTTGTATTAAATTCGGAGGCAATTTCAGCGTTTCATCGTCAATAAGAATGTCCAAAGGATACAGTAAACCTGAAGTGAAGCATCGGAATCTAAAACTGGACTAACAGGAGAGGCTCAAATCATAGAAAGTGGCATTGTCAGTCCTCTTTTACTTAAGTCGGCATTATGCCTTCTGTATTAAATTCGGATGCAATATCTGTGTTTCATCGTCATTAAGAAGGTCCAAGGTATACAGTAAACCCGAAGTGAAGCATCGGAATCTTAATCTGGACTCACATGAGAGGTTGAAATCATAGAAAATTAGAGTGTCAGTCCTCTTGTACTTAAGTCGGCATTGTGCCTTTTGTATTAAATTCGAATGCAATTTCTGTGTTTCATCGTCAATAAGATGGTCCAAGGGATACAGCAAACTTGAAGTGAAGCATCGGAATCTAAAAGTGGACTCACAGGAGAGGTTCAAATCATAGAAAGTTAGAGTGTCAGTTCTCTTGTACGTAAGTCGGCATTGTGCCTTTTGTACTTAATTCCGATGCAAACTCTGTATTTCATCGTCAATAGGAGGGTCCAAGGGATACAGTAAACATGAAGTGAAGCATCGGAATCTAAAACTGGACTCACTGGAGAGGTTCAAATAATAGAAAGTTACAGTGTCAATCCTCTTGTACTTAAGTCGGCATTGTGACTTTGGTATTGAATTCGAATGCAAAATCTGTGTTTCATCGTCAATAAGAAGGTGCAAGGTATACAGTGAACCGGAAGTGAAGCATCAGAATCTAAAACTGGACTCACAGGAGAGGTTCCAATCATAGAAAGTGAGAGTGTCAGTCCTCTTGTACTTAAGTCGGCATTGTGCCTTTTGTATTAAATTCGGATGCAAACACTGTGTTTCATCGTCCATATGAAGGTCCAAGGGATTGATTAAACCTGAAGTGAATTATCGGAGTCTAAAACCTTACTCACATGAGAGATTCAAATTATAGAAAGTGACAGTGCCATTCCTCCTTTACTTGAGTCGGCATTGGGCCCTTTGTATTAAATTCGGATGCAATGTCTGTGTTTCATCGTCAATAAGAAGGTCCAAAGGATACAGTAAACCTGAAGTGAAGCATCAGAATCTAAAACTGGACTCACAGGAGAGGATCAAATCATAGAAAGTGAGAGTGTCAGTCCTCTTGTACGTAAGTCGGCATTTTGCCTTTTGTATTAAATACGGATGCAATGTCTGCGTTTCATCGTCAATAAGAAAGAGCAAGGGATACAGTAAACCTGAATTTAAGCATCGGAATCTACAACTGGACTCACAGTAGAGGTTCAAATCATAGAAAGTGAGAGTGTCAGTTCTCTTGTACTTAAGTCGGCATTGTGCCTTTCGTATTAAATTCCGATGCAATATCTGTGTTTCATCGTCAATACGAAGGTGCAAGGTATACAGTGAACCGGAAGTGAAGCATCAGAATCTAAAACTGGACTCACTGGAGAATTTCAAATCATAGAAAGTGCGAGTGTCAGTCCTCTTGTACTTATGTCGGCATTGTGCCTTTTGTATTAAATTCGGATGCAATTTCTGTGTTTCATCGTTAATAAGAAGGTCCAAGGGATACTAAAACCCTGAAGTGAAGCATCGGAATCTAAAACTGGACTCACTGGAGAGGTTCAAATAATAGAAAGTTACAGTGTCAATCCTCTTGTACTTAAGTCGGCATTGTGACTTTGGTATTGAATTCGGATGCAAAATCTGTGTTTCATCGTCAATAAGAAAGTCCAAGGGATACAGTAAACCTGAAGTGAAGCATCGGAATCTAAAACTGGCCTCACAGGAGAGGTTCAAATCATAGAAAGTTAGAGTGTCAATCCTCTTATACTTAAGTCGGCATTGTGCCTTTGGTATTAAATTCGGATGCAAACTCTGTGTTTCATCGTCCATATGAAGGTCCAAGGCATTGAGTAAACCTGAAGTGAATTATCGGACTCTAAAACCTTACTCACATGAGAGATTCAAATTATAGAAGGTGAGAGTGTAATTCCTCTTTTACTTGAGTCGGCATTGGGCCCTTTGTATTAAATTCGGATGCAATGTTTGTGTTTCATCGTCAATAAGAAGGTCCTAAGGATACAGTAAACCTGAAGTGAAGCATCGGAATCTAAAACTGGACTTACAGGAGAGGTTCAAATCATAGATAGTGGGATTGTCAGTCCTCCTTTACTTATGTCGGCATTATGCCTCTTGTATTAAATTCGGATGCAATATCTGTGTTTCATCGTCAACAAGAAGGCCCAAGGTATACAGTAATCCTGATGTGAAGCAACGGAATCTAAAACTGGACGCATATGAGAGGTTGAAATCATAGAAAATTAGAATGTCAGTCCTCTTGTACTTAAGTCGGCATTGTGACTTTTGTATTGAATTCGGATGCAAACTCTGTGTTTCATCGTCAATAAGACGGTCCAAGGGATACAGCAAACTTGAAGTGAAGCATCGGAATCTAAAAGTGGACTCACTGGAGAGGTTCAAATCATAGAAAGTGAGAGTGTTAGTCCTCTTGTACTTAAGTCGGCATTGTGACTTTTGTATTGAATTCGGATGCAAACTCTGTGTTTCATCGTCAATAAGACGGTCCAAGGGATACAGAAAACCTGAAGTGAAGCATCGGAATCTAAAACTGGTCTCACAGGAGAGGTTCAATTCGTAGAAAGTTAGAGTGTCAATCCTCTTATACTTAAGTCGGCATTGTGCCTTTTGTATTAGATTCGGATGCAAACTCTGTGTTTCATCGTCAATAAGAAGGTCCAAGGGATAGAGTAAACCTAAAGTGAATTATCTGAATCTAAAACCTGACTCACAGGAGAGAATCAAATCATAGAAAGGGAGAGTGTCATTCCTCTTTTACTTGAGTCAGCATAGTGGCATTTGTTTTAAATTCGGATGCAAATTCTGTGTTTCATCGTCAATACGAAGGTCCAAGGTATACAGTAAACCTGAAGTGAATCGTCGGAATCTAAAACCTGACTCACAGGAGAGGTTCAAATCATAGAAAGTGAGAGTGTCATTCCTCTTTTGCTTGAGTCTGCATTGCGCCCTTTGTATTAAATTCGGAGGCAATTTCAGCGTTTCATCGTCAATAAGAATGTCCAAAGGATACAGTAAACCTGAAGTGAAGCATCGGAATCTAAAACTGGACTAACAGGAGAGGCTCAAATCATAGAAAGTGGCATTGTCAGTCCTCTTTTACTTAAGTCGGCATTATGCCTTCTGTATTAAATTCGGATGCAATATCTGTGTTTCATCGTCATTAAGAAGGTCCAAGGTATACAGTAAACCCGAAGTGAAGCATCGGAATCTTAACCTGGACTCACATGAGAGGTTGAAATCATAGAAAATTAGAGTGTCAGTCCTCTTGTACTTAAGTCGGCATTGTGCCTTTTGTATTAAATTCGAATGCAATTTCTGTGTTTCATCGTCAATAAGATGGTCCAAGGGATACAGCAAACTTGAAGTGAAGCATCGGAATCTAAAAGTGGACTCACAGGAGAGGTTCAAATCATAGAAAGTTAGAGTGTCAGTTCTCTTGTACGTAAGTCGGCATTGTGCCTTTTGTACTTAATTCCGATGCAAACTCTGTATTTCATCGTCAATAGGAGGGTCCAAGGGATACAGTAAACATGAAGTGAAGCATCGGAATCTGAAACTGGACTCACTGGAGAGGTTCAAATAATAGAAAGTTACAGTGTCAATCCTCTTGTACTTAAGTCGGCATTGTGACTTTGGTATTGAACTCGAATGCAAAATCTGTGTTTCATCGTCAATAAGAAGGTGCAAGGTATACAGTGAACCGGAAGTGAAGCATCAGAATCTAAAACTGGACTCACAGGAGAGGTTCAAATCATAGAAAGTGAGAGTGTCAGTCCTCTTGTACTTAAGTCGGCATTGTGCCTTTCGTATTAAATTCGGATGCAAACTCTGTGTATCATCGTCCATATGAAGGTCCAAGGGATTGATTAAACCTGAAGTGAATTATCGGAGTCTAAAACCTTACTCACATGAGAGATTCAAATTATAGAAAGTGAGAGTGCCATTCCTCTTTTACTTGAGTCGGCATTGGGCCCTTTGTATTAAATTCGGATGCAATGTCTGTGTTTCATCGTCAATAAGAAGGTCCAAAGGATACAGTAAACCTGAAGTGAAGCATCAGAATCTAAAACTGGACTCACAGGAGAGGATCAAATCATAGAAAGTGAGAGTGTCAGTCCTCTTGTACGTAAGTCGGCATTTTGCCTTTTGTATTAAATACGGATGCAATGTCTGCGTTTCATCGTCAATAAGAAAGAGCAAGGGATACAGTAAACCTGAATTTAAGCATCGGAATCTACAACTGGACTCACAGTAGAGGTTCAAATCATAGAAAGTGAGAGTGTCAGTTCTCTTGTACTTAAGTCGGCATTGTGCCTTTCGTATTAAATTCCGATGCAATATCTGTGTTTCATCGTCAATACGAAGGTGCAAGGTATACAGTGAACCGGAAGTGAAGCATCAGAATCTAAAACTGGACTCACAGGAGAGGTTCAAATCACAGAAAGTGCGAGTGTCAGTCCTCTTGTACTTATGTCGTAATTGTGCCTTTTGTATTAAATTCGGATGCAATTTCTGTGTTTCATCGTTAATAAGAAGGTCCAAGGGATACTAAAACCCTGAAGTGAAGCATCGGAATCTAAAACTGGACTCACTGGAGAGGTTCAAATAATAGAAAGTTACAGTGTCAATCCTCTTGTACTTAAGTCGGCATTGTGACTTTGGTATTGAATTCGGATGCAAAATCTGTGTTTCATCGTCAATAAGAAGGTCCAAGGGATACAGTAAACCTGAAGTGAAGCATCGGAATCTAAAACTGGCCTCACAGGAGAGGTTCAAATCATAGAAAGTTAGAGTGTCAATCCTCTTATACTTAAGTCGGCATTGTGCCTTTGGTATTAAATTCGGATGCAAACTCTGTGTATCATCGTCCATATGAAGGTCCAAGGGATTGATTAAACCTGAAGTGAATTATCGGAGTCTAAAACCTTACTCACATGAGAGATTCAAATTATAGAAAGTGAGAGTGCCATTCCTCTTTTACTTGAGTCGGCATTGGGCCCTTTGTATTAAATTCGGATGCAATGTCTGTGTTTCATCGTCAATAAGAAGGTCCAAAGGATACAGTAAACCTGAAGTGAAGCATCGTAATCTAAAACTGGACTTACAGGAGATGTTCAAATCATAGATAGTGGGATTGTCAGTCCTCTTTTACTTATGTCGGCATTATGCCTCTTGTATTAAATTCGGATGCAATATCTGTGTTTCATCGTCAACAAGAAGGCCCAAGGTATACAGTAATCCTGATGTGAAGCAACGGAATCTAAAACTGGACGCATATGAGAGGTTGAAATCATAGAAAATTAGAATGTCAGTCCTCTTGTACTTAAGTCGGCATTGTGACTTTTGTATTGAATTCGGATGCAAACTCTGTGTTTCACCGTCAATAAGAAGGTCCAAGGGATACAGTAAACCTGAAGTGAAGCATCGGAATCTAAAACTGGTCTCACAGGAGAGGTTCAAATCGTAGAATGTTAGAGTGACAGTCCGCTTGTACTTAAGTCGGCATTCTGCTGTTTGTATTACATTCGGATGCGAACTCTGTGTTTCATCGTCAATAAGAAGGTCCAAGGGATAGAGTAAACCTAAAGTGAATAATCTGAATCTAAAACCTGACTCACAGGAGACAATCAAATCATAGAAAGGGAGAGTGTCATTCCTCATTTACTTGAGTCGGCATTGTGCCCTTTGTAATAAATTCGGATGCAATTTCTGTGTTTCATCGTCAATAAGAAGGTCCAAGGGACACTATAAACCTGAAGTGAAGCATCGGAATCTAAAACTGGACTCACAGGAGAGGTTCAAATCATAGAAAGTTAGAGTGTCATTCCTCTTTTACTTGAGTCGGCATTGTGGCATTTGTATTAAATTCGGAGGCAATTTCAGCGTTTCATCGTCAATAAGAATGTCCAAAGGATACAGTAAACCTGAAGTGAAGCATCGGAATCTAAAACTGGACTAACAGGAGAGGCTCAAATCATAGAAAGTGGCATTGTCAGTCCTCTTTTACTTAAGTCGGCATTATGCCTTCTGTATTAAATTCGGATGCAATATCTGTGTTTCATCGTCATTAAGAAGGTCCAAGGTATACAGTAAACCCGAAGTGAAGCATCGGAATCTTAATCTGGACTCACATGAGAGGTTGAAATCATAGAAAATTAGAGTGTCAGTCCTCTTGTACTTAAGTCGGCATTGTGCCTTTTGTATTAAATTCGAATGCAATTTCTGTGTTTCATCGTCAATAAGATGGTCCAAGGGATACAGCAATCTTGAAGTGAAGCATCGGAATCTAAAAGTGGACTCACAGGAGAGGTTCAAATCATAGAAAGTTAGAGTGTCAGTTCTCTTGTACGTAAGTCGGCATTGTGCCTTTTGTACTTAATTCCGATGCAAACTCTGTATTTCATCGTCAATAGGAGGGTCCAAGGGATACAGTAAACATGAAGTGAAGCATCGGAATCTAAAACTGGACTCACTGGAGAGGTTCAAATAATAGAAAGTTACAGTGTCAATCCTCTTGTACTTAAGTCGGCATTGTGACTTTGGTATTGAATTCGAATGCAAAATCTGTGTTTCATCGTCAATAAGAAGGTGCAAGGTATACAGTGAACCGGAAGTGAAGCATCAGAATCTAAAACTGGACTCACTGGAGAGGTTCAAATCATAGAAAGTGCGAGTGTCAGTCCTCTTGTACTTATGTCGGCATTGTGCCTTTTGTATTAAATTCGGATGCAATTTCTGTGTTTCATCGTTAATAAGAAGGTCCAAGGGATACTAAAACCCTGAAGTGAAGCATCGGAATCTAAAACTGGACTCACTGGAGAGGTTCAAATAATAGAAAGTTACAGTGTCAATCCTCTTGTACTTAAGTCGGCATTGTGACTTTGGTATTGAATTCGGATGCAAAATCTGTGTTTCATCGTCAATAAGAAGGTCCAAGGGATACAGTAAACCTGAAGTGAAGCATCGGAATCTAAAACTGGCCTCACAGGAGAGGTTCAAATCATAGAAAGTTAGAGTGTCAATCCTCTTATACTTAAGTCGGCATTGTGTCTTTGGTATTAAATTCGGATGCAAACTCTGTGTTTCATCGTCCATATGAAGGTCCAAGGCATTGAGTAAACCTGAAGTGAATTATCGGACTCTAAAACCTTACTCACATGAGAGATTCAAATTATAGAAGGTGAGAGTGTAATTCCTCTTTTACTTGAGTCGGCATTGGGCCCTTTGTATTAAATTCGGATGCAATGTTTGTGTTTCATCGTCAATAAGAAGGTCCAAAGGATACAGTAAACCTGAAGTGAAGCATCGGAATCTAAAACTGGACTTACAGGAGAGGTTCAAATCATAGATAGTGGGATTGTCAGTCCTCTTTTACTTATGTCGGCATTATGCCTCTTGTATTAAATTCGGATGCAATATCTGTGTTTCATCGTCAACAAGAAGGCCCAAGGTATACAGTAATCCTGATGTGAAGCAACGGAATCTTAAACTGGACTCACATGAGAGGTTGAAATCATAGAAAATTAGAGTGTCATTCCTCTTTTACTTGAGTCGGCATTGTGGCATTTGTATTAAATTCGCATGCAATTTCTGTGTTTCATCGTCAATACGAAGATCCAAGGGATACAGTAAACCTGAAGTGAAGCGTCGGAATCTAAAACCTGACTCACAGGAGAGGTTCAAATCATAGAAAGTGAGAGTGTCATTCCTCCTTTGCTTGAGTCGGCATTGTGCCCTTTGTATTAAATTCGGATGCAATTTCTGCGTTTCATCGTCAATAAGAATGTCCAAAGGATACAGTAACCCTGAAGTGAAGCATCGGAATCTAAAACTGGACTAACAGGAGAGGCTCAAATCATAGAAAGTGGCATTGTCAGTCCTCTTTTACTTAAGTCGGCATTATGCCTTTTGTATTAAATTCGGATGCAATATCTATGTTTCATCGTCATTAAGAAGCTCCAAGGTATACAGTAAACCCGAAGTGAAGCATCGGAATCTTAAACTGGACTCACATGAGAGGTAGAAATCATAGAAAATTAGGGTGTCAGCCCTCTTGTACTTAAGTCGGCATTGTGCCTTTTGTATTAAATTCGGATGCAATTTCTGTGTTTCATCGTCAATAAGAAGGTTCAAGGGATACAGTAAACCTGAAGTGAAGCATCGGAATCTAAAACCGGACTCACAGGAGAGGTTCAAATCATAGAAAGTGAGAGTGTCAGTTCTCTTGTACGTAAGTCGGCATTGTGCCTTTTGTATTTAATTCCGATGCAAACTCTGTGTTTCATCGTCAATAGGAAGGTCCAAGAGATACAGTAAACATGAAGTGAAGCATCGGAATCTAAAACTGGACTCACAGGAGAGGATCAAATCATAGAAAGTGAGAGCGTCAGTTCTCTTGTACTTAAGTCGGCATTGTGCCTTTTGTATTAAATTCCGATGCAATTTCTGTGTTTCATCGTCAATAGGAAGGTGCAAGGTATACAGTAAACCTGAAGTGAAGCATCGGAAGCTAAATCTTGACTCACATTAGAGGTTCAAATCATAGGAAGGGAGAGTGTCATTCCTCTTGTACTTAAGTCGGCATTTTGCCTTTTGTATTAAATTCGGATGCAATGTCTGCGTTTCATCGTCAATAAGTAGGAGCAAAGGATACATTAAACCTGAAGTGAAGCATCGGAATCTACAACTGGACTCACTGGAGAGGTTCAAATAATAGAAAGTTACAGTGTCAATCCTCTTGTGCTTAAGTCGGCATTGTGACTTTGGTATTCAATTCGGATGCAAACTCTGTGTTTCATCGTCAATAAGAGGGTCCAAGGGATAGAGTAAACCTAAAGTGAATTATCTGAATCTAAAACCTGACTCACAGGCGAGAATCAAATCATAGAAAGGGAGAGTGTCATTCCTCATTTACTTGAGTCGGCATTGTGCCCTTTGTATTAAACTCGGATGCAATTTCTGTGTTTCATCGTCAATTAGAAGGTCCAAAGGATACAGTAAATCTGAAGTGAAGCATCGGACTCTAAAACTGGACTTACAGGAGGGGTTCAAATCATAGAAAGTATGATTGTCAGTTCTCTTTTACTTAAGTCGGCACTATGCCTTTTGTATTAAATTCGAATGCAATATCTGTGTTTCATCGTCAATAAGAAGGTCCAAGGTATACAGTAAACCTGATGTGAAGCAGCGGAATCTTAAACTGGACTCACATGAGAGGTTGAAATCATAGAAAATTAGAATGTCAGTCCTCTTGTACGTAAGTCGGCATTGTGCCTTTTGTATTAAATTCGGATGCAATTTCTGTGTTTCATCGTCAACAAGATGGCCCAAGTGATACAGTAAACCTGAAGTGAGGCAGCGGAATCTAAATCTGGACTCACAGGAGAGATTCAAATCATAGAAAGTTAGAGTGGTAGTCCTCTTGTACTTAAGTCGGCATTGTGCCTTTTTTTTAAATTCCGATGCAATTTCTTTGTTTCATCGTCAATAAGATGGAGCAAGGTATACAGTAAACCTGAAGTGAAGCATCGGAATCTAAAACTGGACTCACAGGATGGATTCAAATCATAGAAAGCGAGAGTGTCGGTCCTCTTGTACTTAAGTCGGCATTGAGCCATTTGTATTAATTTCGGATGCAAACTCTGTGTCTCATCGTCAATAAGAGGGTCCAAGGGATAGAGTAAACCTGAAGTGAGGCTTCGGAATCTAAAACTGGCCTCATAGGAGAGGTTCAAAACATAGAATGTGAGAGTGTCAGTCCTCTTGTACTTAAGTCGGCATTGTGCCTTTTGTATTAAATTCAGATGCAGTTTCTGTGTTTCATCGTCAATAAGAATGTCCAAGAGATGCAGTAAACCTGAAGTGAAGCATCGGAATCTAAAACTGGACTCACAGGACAGGTTCAAATCATAGAAGGTTAGAGTATCGGTACTCTTGTACTTAAGTCGGAATTGTGCCTTTTGTAGTAATTTCGGATGCAAACTCTGTGTTTCATCGTCAATAAGAGGGTCCAAAGGATAGAGTAAACCTGAAGTGAGGCATCGGAATCTAAAACTGGACTCACAGGAGAGGTTCAAAACATAGAAAGTAAGAGTGTCAGTCCTGTTGTACTTAAGTCGGCATTGTGCCTTTTGTATTTAATTCCGAAGCAAACTCTGTGTTTCATCGTCAATAAGAAGGTCCAAGTGATACAGTAAACATGAAGTGAAGCATCGGAGTCTAAAACTGGGCTCACAGGAGAGGTTCAAATCATACAAAGTGAGAGTGTCAGTCCTTTTGTACTTAAGTCGGCATTGTGCCTTTTGTATTGAATTCGGATGCGAACTCTGCGTTTCATCGTCAATAAGAAGGTCCAAGGTATACAGAAAACCTGAAGTGAAGCAACGGTATCTAAAACTGGACTCACATGAGAGGTTGAAATCATAGAAAATTAGAATGTCAGTCCTCTTGTACTTAAGTCGGCATTGTGACTTTTGTATTGAATTCGGATGCAAACTCTGTGTTTCATCGTCAATAAGAAGGTCCAAGGTATACAGAAAACCTGAAGTGAAGCAACGGTATCTAAAACTGGACTCACATGAGAGGTTGAAATCATCGAAAATTAGAATGTCAGTCCTCTTGTACTTAAGTCGGCATTGTGACTTTTGTATTGAATTCGGATGCAAACTCTGTGTTTCATCGTCAATAAGAAGGTCCAAGGGATACAGTAAACCTGAAGTGAAGCATCGGAATCTAAAACTGGTCTCACAGGAGAGGTTCAAATCGTAGAAAGTTAGAGTGTCAGTCCGCTTGTACTTAAGTCGGCATTGTGCTTTTTGTATTAAATTCGGATGCGAACTCTGCGTTTCATCGTCAATAAGAAGGTCCAAGGCATAGAGTAAACCTAAAGTGAATTATCTGAATCTAAAACCTGACTCACAGGAGAGAATCAAATCATAGAAAGGGAGTGTGTCATTCCTCATTTACTTGAGTTGGCATTGTGCCCTTTGTATTAAATTCGGATGCAAACTCTGTGTTTCATCGTCTTTACGAAGTTCCAACGGATGCAGTAAACCTGAAGTGAAGCATCGGAATCTAAAACTGGACTCACAGGACATGTTCAAATCATAGAAAGTTAGAGTGTCGGTCCTCCTGTACTAAAGTCGGCATTGAGCCATTTATATTAATTTCGGATGTAAACTCTGTGTTTCATCGTCAATACGAGTGTCCAAGGGATAGAGTAAACCTGAAGTCAGGCATCGTAATCTAAAACTGGACTCACAGGACAGGTTCAAATCATAGAAAGTTAGAGTGTCAGTCCTCTTGTACTTAAGTCGGCATTGTGCCTTTTGTATTTAATGCCGATGCAAACTCTGTGTTCCCTCGTCAATAAGAAGTTCCAATAGATACAGTAAACCTGAAGTGAAGAATCGGAATCTAAAACTGGACTCACAGGAGAGGTTCAAATCATAGAAAGTGGGATTGTCAGTCCTCTCTACTTAAGTCGGCATTATGACTTTTGTATTAAATTCGGATGCAAAATCTGTGATTCATGGTCAATAAGAAGGTCCAAGGTACACAATAAACCTGACGTGAAGCAACGGAATCTAAAAGTGGACTCACATGAGAGGTTGAAATCATAGAAAATTAGTATGTCAGTCCTCTTGTACTTAAGTCGGCATTGTGCCTTTTGTATTAAATTCGGATGCAATTTCTGTGTTTCATCGCCAACAAGAAGGCCCAAGTTATACAGCAAACCTGAAGTGAAGCAACGGAATCTAAATCTGGACTCACAGGAGAGAATCAATTCATAGAAAGTTAGAGTGTCGGTCCTCTTGTACTATAAGTCGGCATTGTGCCTTTTGTATTAAATTCCGATGCAATTTCTGTGTTTCATCGTCAATAAGAAGGTGCAAGGTATACAGTAAACCTGAAGTGAAGCATCTGAATCCAAAACTGGACTCACAGGAGAGATTCAAATCATAAAAAATGAGAGTGTCAGTATTCTTGCACTTAAGTCGGCATTGTTCCTTTTGTATTAAATTCAGATGCAGTTTCTGTGTTTCATCGTCAATAAGAAGGTCCAAGGGATGCAGTAAACCTGAAGTGAAGCATCGGAATCTAAAACTTGACTCACAGGACAGGTTCAAATCATAGAAAGTTAGAGTGTCGGTCCTCTTGTACTTAAGTCGGCATTGTGCCTTTTGTAGTAATTTCGGATGCAAACTCTGTGTTTCATCGTCAATAAGAGGGTCCAAAGGATAGAGTAAACCAGAAGTGAGGCATCGGAATCTAAAACTGGACTCACAGGAGAGGTTCAAATCATAGAAAGTGAGAGTGTCAGATCTCTTGTACATAAGTGGGCATTGTGCCTTTCGTATTAAATTCCTATGTTATATCTGTGTTTCTTCGTCATTAAGAAGGTGCAAGGTATAAAGTGAACCTGAAGTAAAGCATCTTAATCTAAAACTTGACTCACAGGAGAGGTTCAAATCGTAGAAAGTTAGAGTGTCAGTCCTCTTGTACTTAAGTCGGCATTGTGCCTTTTGTATTAAATTCCGATGCAAACTCTGTGTTTCATCGTCCATAAGAAGGTCCAAGTGATACAGTAAACATGAAGTGAAGCATCGGAATCTAAAACTGGACTCACGGGAGAGGTTCAAATCATAGAAAGTGAGAGTGTCACTGCTCTTGTACTTAAGTTGGCATTGTGCCTTTTGTTTTAAATTCCGATGCAATTTCTGTGTTTCATCGTCAATAAGAAGGTCCAAGGGATACAGTAAACCTGAAGTGAAGCATCAGAATCGAAAACTGGACTCAGATTAGAGGTTCAATTTTAGAAAGTTAGAGTGTCAGTCCTCTTGTACTTAAGTCGGCATTGTGCCTCTTGTATTAAATTCGGATGCAATTTCTGTGTTTCATCGTCAATAAGAAGGTCCAAGGGATACAGTAAACCTGAAGTGAAGCATCGGAATCTAAAACTGGACTCACAGGAGAGGTTCAAATCATAGAAAGTGAGAGTGTTAGATCTCTTGTACATAAGTGGGCATTGTGCCTTTCGTATTAAATTCCTATGTTATATCTGTGTTTCTTCGTCATTAAGAAGGTGCAAGGTATACAGTGAACCTGAAGTAAAGCATCTTAATCTAAAACTTGACTCACAGGAGAGGTTCAAATCGTAGAAAGTTAGAGTGTCAGTCCTCTTGTACTTAAGTCGGCATTGTGCCTTTTGTATTAAATTCCGATGCAAACTCTGTGTTTCATCGTCCATAAGAAGGTCCAAGGGATACTATAAACCTGAAGTGAAGCATCGGAATCTAAAACAGGACTCACAGGAGAGGTTCAAATCATAGAAAGTGAGAGTGTCAATCCTCTTGTACTTAAGTCGGCATTGTGACTTTTGTATTGAATTCGGATGCAAACTCTGTGTTTCATCGTCAATAAGAGGGTCCAAGGAATGCAGTAAACCTGAAGTGAAGCATCCGAATCTAAAACTGGTCTCATAGGATAGGTTCAAACCGTAGAAAGTTAGAGAGTCAGTCCTCTTGTACTTAAGTCGGCATTGTGCCTTTTGTATTAAATTCCGATGCAAACTCTGTGTTTCATCGTCCATAAGAAGGTCCAAGGGATACTATAACCCTGAAGTGAAGCATCGGAATCTAAAACAGGACTCACAGGAGAGATTCAAATCATAGAAAGTGAGAGTGTCATTCCTCTTCTACTTGAGTCGGCATTGTGATCTTTGTATTAAATTCGGATGCAATTTCTGTCTTTCTTCGTCAATAAGAAGGTCCAAAGGATACAGTAAACCTGAAGTGAAGCATCGGAATCTAAAACTGGAGTTACAGGATAGGTTCAAATCTTAGAAAGTTGGATTGTCAGTCCTCTTTTACTTAAGTCGGCATTATGCCTCTTGTATTAAATTTGGAGGCAATTTCTGTGTTTCATCGTGAATAAGAGGGTCCAAGGTATACAGTAAACCTGAAGTGAAGCATCGGAATCTAAAACTGGACTCACAGGAGAGGTTCAAATCATAGAAAGTTAGAGTGTCAGTCCTCTTGAACTTAAGTCGGCATTGTGAAATTGTATTAAATTCGGATGCAATTTCTGTGTTTCATCGTCAATAAGATGTTCCAAGGGAAACAGTAAACCTGAAGTGAAGCATCGGAATCTAACACTAAACTGACAGGAGAGGATCAAAACATAGAAAGTGAGAGTGTCAGTCCTCTTGTACTTAAGTCGGCATTGTGCCTTTTGTATTTAATTCCGATGCAAACTCTGTGTTTCATCGTCAATAAGAAGGTCCAAGGGATACAGTAAACATGTAGTGAAGCATCGGAATCTAAAACTGGACTCACAGGAGAGGTTCAAATCATAGAAAGTGAGAGTGTCAGTCCTCTTGTACTGAAGTCGGCATTGTGCCTTTTGTATTAAATTCCGATGCAATTTCTGTGTTTCATCGTCAATAGGAAGGTGCAAGGTATACAGTAAACCTGAAGTGAAGCATCGGAATCTAAAACTTGACTCACAGGAGAGGTTCAAATCATAGGAAGTGAGAGTGTCAGTAATCTTGTACTTAAGTCGGCATTTTGCCTTTTGTATTAAATTCGGATGCAATTTCTGCGTTTCATCGTCAATAAGAAGGAGCAAGGGATACAATAAACCTGATGTGAAGCATCGGAATCTAAAACTGGACTCACAGGAGAGGTTCAAATCATAGAAAGTTAGGGTGTCAGTACTCTTGTACTTAAGTCGGCATTGTGCCTTTTGTATTAAATTCGGATGCAATAACTGTGTTTCATCGTCAATAAGAAGGTCCAAGGGATACAGTAAACCTGAAGTGAAGCATCGGAATCTAAAACTGGACTCACAGGAGAGGTTCAAATCATAGAAAGTTAGAGTGTCATTCCTCTTGTACTTAAGTTGGCATTGTGCCTTTTGTATTTAATTCCGATGCAAACTCTGTGTTTCATCGTAAATAAGAAGGTCCAAGGGATACAGTAAACCTGAAGTGAAGCATCGGAATCTAAAACTGGACTCACAAGAGAGGTTCAAATCATAGATTGTTAGAGTGTCAGTACTCTTGTACTTAAGTCGGCATTGCGCCTTTTGAATTTAATTCAGATGCAATTTCAGTGTTTCATCGTCAATGAGAAGGTGCCTAGTATACAGTAAGCCTGAAGTGAAGCATCGGAATCTAAAACTGGACTCACAGGAGAGGTTCAAATCATAGAAAGAGAGAGTGTCAATCCTCTTTTACTTAAGTCTGCCTTGTGCCTTTTGTATTAAATTCGGATGCAATTTCTGTATTTCATCGTCAATAAGAACGTCCAAGGGATACATTAAACCTAAAATGAAGCATCGTAAACCAAAGCTGGACTCACAGGAGAGGTTCCAATCATAGAAAGGGAGAGTGTCAGTCCTCTTGTACATAAGTCGGCATTGTGCCTATTGTATTAAATTCGGATGCAATTTCTGTGTTTCATCGTCAGTTAGAAAGTCCAGCGGATACAGTAAACCTGAAGTGAAGCATCGGAATCTAAAACTGGACTCACAGGAGAGGTTCAAATCATAGAAAGTGAAAGTGTCAGATCTCCTGTACATAAGAGGGCATTGTGCCTTTCGTATTAAATTCCGATGTAATATCTGTGTTTCATCGTCAATAAGAAGGTGCAAGGTATACAGTGAACCTGAAGTGAAGCATCTTAATCTAAAACTGGACTCACAGGTGAGGTTCAAATCATAGAAAGTGAGAGTGTCAATCCTCTTGTACTTAAGTCGGCATTGTGACTTTTGTATTGAATTCGGATGCAAACTCTGTGTTTCATCGTCAATAAGAAGGTCCAAGGAATACAGTAAACCTGAAGTGAAGCATCGGAATCTAAAACTGGTCTCACAGGTGAGGTTCAAGTCGTAGAAAGTTAGAGTGTCAGTCCTCTTGTACTTAAGTCGGCATTGTGCCTTTTGTATTAAATTCCGATGCAAACTCTATGTTTCATTGTCCATAAGAAAGTCCAAGGGATACTATAACCCTGAAGTGAAGCTTCGGAATGTAAAACAGGACTCACAGGAGAGGTTCAAATCATAGAAAGTTAGAGTGTCAATCCTCTTGTGCTTAAGTCGGCATTGTGACTTTTGTATTGAATTCGGATGCAAACTCTGTGTTTCATCGTCAATAAGAACGTCCAAGGAATACCGTAAACCTGAAGTGAAGCATCGGAATCTAAAACCTTACTCACGGGAGAGATTCAAATCATGGAAAGTGAGAGTGTCATTCCTCTTTTACTTGGGTCGGCATTGTGACTTTTGTATTGAATTCGGATGCAATTTCTGTGTTTCATCGTCAATAGCAATGTCCAAGGTATACAGTATACCTGAAGTGAAGCATCGGAATCTAAAACTGCACTCACAGGAGAGGTACAAATCATAGAAAGTTAGAGTGTCAGTCCTCTTGTACTTAAGTCTGCATTGTGCATATTGTATTAAATTCAGATGCAATTTCTGTGTTTCATCGTCAATAGGTTGTTCCAAGGGATACAGTAAACCTGAAGTGAAGCATCGGAATCTGACACAGGACTGACAGGAGAGGTTCAAAACATAGAAAGTGAGAGTGTCTGTCCTCTTGTACTTAAGTCGGCATTGTGCCTTTTGTATTTAATTCCGATGCAATCTCTGTGTTTCATCGTCAATAAGAAGGTCCAAGGGATACAGTAAACATGTAGTGAAGCATCGGAATCTAAAACTGGACTCACAGGAGAGGTTCAAATCATAGAAAGTGAGAGAGTCAGTCCTCTTGTACTGAAGTTGGCATTGTGCTTTTTGTACTAAATTCCGATGCAATTTCTGTGTTGCATCGTCAATAGGAAGGTGCAAGGTATACAGTACACCTGAAGTGAAGCATCGGAATCAAAAACTTGACTCACAGGAGAGGTTCAAATCATAGGAAGTGAGAATGTCAGTCCTCTTGTACTTAAGTCGGCATTTTGCCTTTTGTATTAAATTCGGATGCAATTTCTGCGTTTCATCGTCTATAAGAAGGAGCAAGGGATACAATAAACCTGAAGTGAAGCATCGGAATCTAAAACTGGACTCACAGGAGAGGTTCAAATCATAGAAGGTTAGGGTGTCAGTACTCTTCTACTGAAGTCGGCATTGTGCCTTTTGTATTAAATTCGGATGCAAATTCCGTGTTCCTCGTCAATAAGAAGGTCCAAGGTATACAGTAAACCTGAAGTGAAGCATCGGAATCTAAAACTGGACTCATAGGAGGCGTTCAAATCATAGAATGTTAGGGTGTGTGTCCTCTTGTACTTAGGTCGGCATTTTGCCTTTTGTATTAAATTCGGATGCAATATCTGTGTTTCATCGTCAATAAGAAGGTTCAAGGTATACAGTAAACCTGAAAGGAAGCATTGGAGTCTAAAACTGGAATCACAGGAGAGGTTCAAATCATAGAGAGTTAGATTATGACTCCTCTTGTACTTAAGTCGGTATTGTGCCTTTTGTATTAAATTCGGATGCAATATCTGTGTTTCATCGTCAGTAAGAAGGTCCAAGTGATACAGTAAACCTGAAGTGAAGCATCGGAATCTACATCTGGACTCACAGGAGAGGTTCAAATCATAGTAAGTTAGAGTGTCATTCTTCTTGTACTTAAGTCGGCATTGTGCCTTTTGTATCTAATTCCGATGCAAACTCTGTGTTTCCTCGTCAATAAGAAATTCCAATAGATACAGTAAACCTGAAGTGAAGAATCGGAATCTAAAACTGGACTCACAGGAGAGGTTCAAATCATAGAAAGTGGGATTGTAAGTCCTCTCTACTTAAGTCGGCATTATGCCTTTTGTATTAAATTCGGATGCAAAATCTGTGATTCATGGTCAATTAGAAGGTATAAGGTATACAATAAACCTGACGTGAAGCAACGGAATCTAAAAGTGGACTCACATGAGAGGTTGAAATCATAGAAAATTAGAATGTCAGTCCTCTTGTACTTAAGTCGGCATTGTGCCTTTTGTATTAAATTCGGATGCAATTTCTGTGTTTCATCGTCAACAAGAAGGCCCAAGTGATACAGCAAACCTGAGGTGAAGCAACGGAATCTAAATCTGGACTCACAGTAGAGATTCAAATCATAGTATGTTAGAGTGTCGGTCCTCTTGTACTTAAGTCGGCATTGTGCCTTTTGTATTAAATTCCGATGCAATTTCTGTGTTTCATCGTCAATAAGAAGGTGCAAGGTATACAGTAAACCTGAAGTGAAGCATCGGAATCCAAAACTGGACTCACAGGAGAGATTCAAATCATAAAAAATGAGAGTGTCAGTATTCTTGTACTTAAGTCGGCATTGTGCCTTTTGTATTAAATTCAGATGCAGTTTCTGTGTTTCATCGTCAATAAGAAGGTCCAAGGGATGCAGTAAACCTGAAGTGATGCATCGGAATCTAAAACTGGACTCACAGGACAGGTTCAAATTATAGAAAGTTAGAGTGTCGGTCCTCTTGTACTTAAGTCGGCATTGTGCCTTTTGTAGTAATTTCGGATGCAAACTCTGTGTTTCATCGTCAATAAGAGGGTCCAAAGGATAGAGTAAACCAGAAGTGAGGCATCGGAATCTAAAACTGGACTCACAGGAGCGGTTCAAAACATGGAAAGTGAGAGTGTATGTCCTCATGTACTTAAGTCGGCATTGTGCCTTTTGTATTTAATTCCGATGCAAACTCTGTGTTTCATCGTCAATAAGAAGGTCCAAGTGATACAGTAATTATGAAGTGAAGCATCGGAATCTAAAACTGGACTCACGGGAGAGGTTCATATCATAGAAAGTGAGAGTGTCACTTCTCTTGTACTTAAGTTGGCATTGTGCCTTTTGTATTAAATTCCGATGCAATTTCTGTGTTTCATCGTCAATAAGAAGGTCCAAGGGATACAGTAAACCTGAAGTGAAGCATCAGAATCGAAAACTAGACTCAGATTAGAGGTTCAATTTTAGAAAGTTAGAGTGTCAGTCCACTTGTACTTAAGTCGGCATTGTGCCTCTTGTATTAAATTCGGATGCAATTTCTGTGTTTCATCGGCAATAGGAAGGTCCAAGGGATACAGTAAACCTGAAGTGAAGCATCGGAATCTAAAACTGGACTCACAGGAGAGGTTCAAATCATAGAAAGTGAGAGTGTCAGATCTCTTGTACATAAGTGGGCATTGTGCCTTTCGTATTAAATTCCGATGTAATATCTGTGTTTCATCGTCATTAAGAAGGTGCAAGGTATACAGTGAACCTGAAGTAAAGGATCTTAATCTAAAACTTGACTCACAGGAGAGGTTCAAATCGTAGAAAGTTAGAGTGTCAGTCCTCTTGTACTTAAGTCGGCATTGTGCCTATTTGTATTAAATTCCGATGCAAACTCTGTGTTTCATCGTCCGTAAGAAGGTCCAAGGGATACTATAACCCTGAAGTGAAGCATCGGAATCTAAAACTGGACTCACAGGAGAGGTTCAAATCATAGAAAGTGAGAGTGTCAATCCTCTTGTACTTAAGTCGGCATTGTGACTTTTGTATTGAATTCGGATGCAAACTCTGTGTTTCATCGTCAATAAGAGGGTCCAAGGAATGCAGTAAACCTGAAGTGAAGCATCGGAATCTAAAACTGGTCTCATAGGAGAGGTTCAAATCGTAGAAAGTTAGAGAGTCAGTCCTCTTGTACTTAAGTCGGCATTGTGCCTTTTGTATTAAATTACGATGCAAACTCTGTGTTTCATCGTCCATAAGAAGGTCCAAGGGATACTATAACCCTGAAGTGAAGCATCGGAATCTAAAAGTGGACTCACAGGAGAGGTTCAAATCATAAAAAGTTAGAGTGTCAATCCTCTTGTACTTAAGTCGGCATTATGACTTTTGTATTGAATTCGGATCCAAACTCTATGTTTCATCGTCAATAAGAACGTCCAAGGAATACCGTGAACCTGAAGTGAAGCATCGGAATCTAAAACCTTACTCACGGGAGAGATTCAAATCATGGAAAGTGAGAGTGTCATTCCTCTTTTACTTGGGTCGGCATTGTGACTTTTGTATTGAATTCGGATGCAATTTCTGTGTTTCATCGTCAATAGCAATGTCCAAGGTATACAGTATACCTGAAGTGAAGCATCGGAATCTAAAACTGCACTCACAGGAGAGGTTCAAATCATAGAAAGTTAGAGTGTCAGTCCTCTTGTACTTAAGTCTGCATTGTGCATATTGTATTAAATTCAGATGCAATTTCTGTGTTTCATCGTCAATAGGTTGTTCCAAGGGATACAGTAAACCTGAAGTGAAGCATCGGAATCTGACACAGGACTGACAGGAGAGGTTCAAAACATAGAAAGTGAGAGTGTCTGTCCTCTTGTACTTAAGTCGGCATTGTGCCTTTTGTATTTAATTCCGATGCAATCTCTGTGTTTCATCGTCAATAAGAAGGTCCAAGGGATACAGTAAACATGTAGTGAAGCATCGGAATCTAAAACTGGACTCACAGGAGAGGTTCAAATCATAGAAAGTGAGAGAGTCAGTCCTCTTGTACTGAAGTTGGCATTGTGCTTTTTGTACTAAATTCCGATGCAATTTCTGTGTTGCATCGTCAATAGGAAGGTGCAAGGTATACAGTACACCTGAAGTGAAGCATCGGAATCAAAAACTTGACTCACAGGAGAGGTTCAAATCATAGGAAGTGAGAATGTCAGTCCTCTTGTACTTAAGTCGGCATTTTGCCTTTTGTATTAAATTCGGATGCAATTTCTGCGTTTCATCGTCTATAAGAAGGAGCAAGGGATACAATAAACCTGAAGTGAAGCATCGGAATCTAAAACTGGACTCACAGGAGAGGTTCAAATCATAGAAGGTTAGGGTGTCAGTACTCTTCTACTGAAGTCGGCATTGTGCCTTTTGTATTAAATTCGGATGCAAATTCCGTGTTCCTCGTCAATAAGAAGGTCCAAGGTATACAGTAAACCTGAAGTGAAGCATCGGAATCTAAAACTGGACTCATAGGAGGCGTTCAAATCATAGAATGTTAGGGTGTGTGTCCTCTTGTACTTAAGTCGGCATTTTGCCTTTTGTATTAAATTCGGATGCAATATCTGTGTTTCATCGTCAATAAGAAGGTTCAAGGTATACAGTAAACCTGAAAGGAAGCATTGGAGTCTAAAACTGGAATCACAGGAGAGGTTCAAATCATAGAGAGTTAGATTATGACTCCTCTTGTACTTAAGTCGGTATTGTGCCTTTTGTATTAAATTCGGATGCAATATCTGTGTTTCATCGTCAGTAAGAAGGTCCAAGTGATACAGTAAACCTGAAGTGAAGCATCGGAATCTACATCTGGACTCACAGGAGAGGTTCAAATCATAGTAAGTTAGAGTGTCATTCTTCTTGTACTTAAGTCGGCATTGTGCCTTTTGTATCTAATTCCGATGCAAACTCTGTGTTTCCTCGTCAATAAGAAATTCCAATAGATACAGTAAACCTGAAGTGAAGAATCGGAATCTAAAACTGGACTCACAGGAGAGGTTCAAATCATAGAAAGTGGGATTGTAAGTCCTCTCTACTTAAGTCGGCATTATGCCTTTTGTATTAAATTCGGATGCAAAATCTGTGATTCATGGTCAATTAGAAGGTATAAGGTATACAATAAACCTGACGTGAAGCAACGGAATCTAAAAGTGGACTCACATGAGAGGTTGAAATCATAGAAAATTAGAATGTCAGTCCTCTTGTACTTAAGTCGGCATTGTGCCTTTTGTATTAAATTCGGATGCAATTTCTGTGTTTCATCGTCAACAAGAAGGCCCAAGTGATACAGCAAACCTGAGGTGAAGCAACGGAATCTAAATCTGGACTCACAGTAGAGATTCAAATCATAGTATGTTAGAGTGTCGGTCCTCTTGTACTTAAGTCGGCATTGTGCCTTTTGTATTAAATTCCGATGCAATTTCTGTGTTTCATCGTCAATAAGAAGGTGCAAGGTATACAGTAAACCTGAAGTGAAGCATCGGAATCCAAAACTGGACTCACAGGAGAGATTCAAATCATAAAAAATGAGAGTGTCAGTATTCTTGTACTTAAGTCGGCATTGTGCCTTTTGTATTAAATTCAGATGCAGTTTCTGTGTTTCATCGTCAATAAGAAGGTCCAAGGGATGCAGTAAACCTGAAGTGATGCATCGGAATCTAAAACTGGACTCACAGGACAGGTTCAAATTATAGAAAGTTAGAGTGTCGGTCCTCTTGTACTTAAGTCGGCATTGTGCCTTTTGTAGTAATTTCGGATGCAAACTCTGTGTTTCATCGTCAATAAGAGGGTCCAAAGGATAGAGTAAACCAGAAGTGAGGCATCGGAATCTAAAACTGGACTCACAGGAGCGGTTCAAAACATGGAAAGTGAGAGTGTATGTCCTCATGTACTTAAGTCGGCATTGTGCCTTTTGTATTTAATTCCGATGCAAACTCTGTGTTTCATCGTCAATAAGAAGGTCCAAGTGATACAGTAATTATGAAGTGAAGCATCGGAATCTAAAACTGGACTCACGGGAGAGGTTCATATCATAGAAAGTGAGAGTGTCACTTCTCTTGTACTTAAGTTGGCATTGTGCCTTTTGTATTAAATTCCGATGCAATTTCTGTGTTTCATCGTCAATAAGAAGGTCCAAGGGATACAGTAAACCTGAAGTGAAGCATCAGAATCGAAAACTAGACTCAGATTAGAGGTTCAATTTTAGAAAGTTAGAGTGTCAGTCCACTTGTACTTAAGTCGGCATTGTGCCTCTTGTATTAAATTCGGATGCAATTTCTGTGTTTCATCGGCAATAGGAAGGTCCAAGGGATACAGTAAACCTGAAGTGAAGCATCGGAATCTAAAACTGGACTCACAGGAGAGGTTCAAATCATAGAAAGTGAGAGTGTCAGATCTCTTGTACATAAGTGGGCATTGTGCCTTTCGTATTAAATTCCGATGTAATATCTGTGTTTCATCGTCATTAAGAAGGTGCAAGGTATACAGTGAACCTGAAGTAAAGGATCTTAATCTAAAACTTGACTCACAGGAGAGGTTCAAATCGTAGAAAGTTAGAGTGTCAGTCCTCTTGTACTTAAGTCGGCATTGTGCCTATTTGTATTAAATTCCGATGCAAACTCTGTGTTTCATCGTCCATAAGAAGGTCCAAGGGATACTATAACCCTGAAGTGAAGCATCGGAATCTAAAACTGGACTCACAGGAGAGGTTCAAATCATAGAAAGTGAGAGTGTCAATCCTCTTGTACTTAAGTCGGCATTGTGACTTTTGTATTGAATTCGGATGCAAACTCTGTGTTTCATCGTCAATAAGAGGGTCCAAGGAATGCAGTAAACCTGAAGTGAAGCATCGGAATCTAAAACTGGTCTCATAGGAGAGGTTCAAATCGTAGAAAGTTAGAGAGTCAGTCCTCTTGTACTTAAGTCGGCATTGTGCCTTTTGTATTAAATTACGATGCAAACTCTGTGTTTCATCGTCCATAAGAAGGTCCAAGGGATACTATAACCCTGAAGTGAAGCATCGGAATCTAAAACTGGACTCACAGGAGAGGTTCAAATCATAAAAAGTTAGAGTGTCAATCCTCTTGTACTTAAGTCGGCATTATGACTTTTGTATTGAATTCGGATCCAAACTCTATGTTTCATCGTCAATAAGAAGGCCCAAGGAATACAGTAAACCTGAAGTGAAGCATCGGAATCTAAAACCTTACTTACAGGAGAGATTCAAATCATAGAAAGTGAGAGTGTCATTCCTCTTCTACTTGAGTCGGCATTGTGCCCTTTGTATTAAATTCGGATGCAATTTCTGTGTTTCATCGTCAATAAGAAGGTCCAATGGATACAGTAAACCTGAAGTGAAGCATCGGAATCTAAAACTGGACATACAGGATAGGTTCAAATCATAGAAAGTGGGATTGTCAGTCCTCTTTTACTTAAGTCGGCATTATGCCTTTTGTATTAAATTTGGATGCAATTTCTGTGTTTCATCGTGAATAAGAGGGTCCAAGGTATACAGTAAACCTGAAGTGAAGCAACGGAAACTAAAACTGGACTCACATGAGAGGTTCAAATCATAGAAAATTAGAATGTCAGTCCTCTTGTACTTAAGTCGGCATTGTGCTTTTTGTATTAAATTCGGATGCAATTTCTGTATTTCTTCGTCAATAAGAAGCCCCAAGTGATACAGTAAACCTGAAGTGAAGCAACGGAATCTAAATCTGGACTCACAGGAGAGGTTCAAGTCATAGAAAGTTAGAGTGTTAGTCCTCTTGTACTTCGGCCGGCATTGTGCCTTTCGTATTAAATTCGGATGCAATTTAGGTGTTTCATCGTCGTTAAGAAGGTGCAAGGTATACAGTAAACCTGAAGTGAAGCATCGGAATCTAAAACTGGACTCACAGGAGAGGTGAAAATCATAGAAAGTGAGACTGTCAGTCCTCTTGTACTTAAGTCAGCATTGTGTCTTTTGTATTAAATTCGGATGCAATTTCTGTGTTTCATCGTCAATAAGAAGTCCAAGGTAAACAGTATACCTGAAGTGAAGCATCGGAATCTAAAACTGGACTCACAGGAGAGGTTCAAATCATAGAAAGTTAGAGTGTCAGTCCTCTTGTACTTAAGTCGGCATTGTGAAATTGTATTAAATTCGGATGCAATTTCTGTGTTTCATCGTCAATAAGATGTTCCAAGGGAAACAGTAAACCTGAAGTGAAGCATCGGAATCTAACACTGGACTGACAGGAGAGGATCAAAACATAGAAATTGAGAGTGTCAGTCCTCTTGTACTTAAGTCGGCATTGTGCCTTTTGTATTTAATTCCGATGCAAACTCTGTGTTTCATCGTCAATAAGAAGGTCCAAGGGATACAGTAAACATGTAGTGAAAATCGGAATCTAAAACTGGACTCACAGGAGAGGTTCAAATCATAGAAAGTGAGAGTGTCAGTCCTCTTGTACTGAAGTCGGCATTGTGCCTTTTGTATTAAATTCCGATGCAATTTCTGTGTTTCATCGTCAATAGGAAGGTGCAAGGTATACAGTAATCCTGAAGTGAAGCATCGGAATCTAAAACTGGACTCACAGGAGAGGTTCAAATCATAGAAAGTTAGGGTGTCAGTACTCTTGTACTTAAGTCGGCATTGTGCCTTTTGTATTAAATTCGGATGCAATAACTGTGTTTCATCGTCAATACGAAGGTCCAAGGGATACAGTAAACCTGAAGTGAAGCATCGGAATCTAAAACTGGACTCACAGGAGAGGTTCAAATCATAGAAAGTTAGAGTGTCATTCCTCTTGTAACTTAAGTCGGCATTGTGCCTTTTGTATTTAATTCCGATGCAAACTCTGTGTTTCATCGTCAATAAGATGGTCCAAGGGATACAGTAAACCTGAAGTGAAGCATCGGAATCTAAAACTGGACTCACAGGAGAGGTTCATATCATAGATTGTTAGAGTGTCAGTCCTCTTGTACTTAAGTCGGCATTGTGCCATTTGAATTTAATTCCGAAGCAATTCATGCGTTTCATCGTCAATAAGAAGGTGCATGGTATACAGTAAACCTGAAGTGAAGCATCGAAATCTAAAACCGGACTCACAGGAGAGGTTCAAATCATAGAGAGTTAGAGTGTCAGTACTCTTGTACTTAAGTCGGCATTGCGCCTTTTGAATTTAATTCCGAAGCAATTTCAGTGTTTCATCGTCAATAAGAAGGTGCCTAGTATACAGTAAGCCTGAAGTGAAGCATCGGAATCTAAAACTGGACTCACAGAAGAGGTTCAAATCATAGAAAGAGAGAGTGTCAATCCTCTTTTACTTAAGTCTGCCTTGTGCCTTTTGTATTAAATTCGGATGCAATTTCTGTATTTCATCGTCAATAGGAATGTCCAAGGGATACATTAAACCTAAAATTAAGCATCGTAAACCAAAACTGGACTCACAGGAGAGGTTCCAATCATAGAAAGGGAGAGTGTCAGTCCTCTTGTACATAAGTCGGCATTGTGCCTTTTGTATTAAATTCGGATGCAATTTCTGTGTTTCATCATCAGTTAGAAAGTCCAGCGGATACAGTAAACCTGAAGTGAAGCATCGGAATCTAAAACTGGACTCACAGGAGAAGTTCAAATCATAGAAAGCGAGAGTGTCAGATCTCCTGTACATAAGAGGGCATTGTGCCTTTCGTATTAAATTCCAATGTAATATCTGTGTTTCATCGTCAATAAGAAGGTGCAAGGTATACAGTGAACCTGAAGTGAAGCATCTTAATCTAAAACTGGACTCACAGGTGAGGTTCAAATCATAGAGAGTGAGAGTGTCAATCCTCTTGTACTTAAGTCGGCATTGTGACTTTTGTATTGAATTCGGATGCAAACTCTGTGTTTCATCGTCAATAAGAAGGTCCAAGGAATACAGTAAACCTGAAGTGAAGCACCGGAATCTAAAACTGGTCTCACAGGAGAGGTTCAAGTCGTAGAAAGTTAGAGTGTCAGTCCTCTTGTACTTAAGTCGGCATTGTGCCTTTTGTATTAAATTCCGATGCAAACTCTATGTTTCATTGTCGATAAGAAAGTCCAAGGGATACTATAACCCTGAAGTGAAGCTTCGGAATCTAAAACTGGACTCACAGGAGAGGTTCATATCATAGAAAGTTAGAGTGTCAATCCTCTTGTACTTAAGTCGGCATTGTGACTTTTGTATTGAATTCGGATGCAAACTCTGTGTTTCATCGTCAATAAGAAGGTCCAAGGAATACAGTAATCCTGAAGTGAAGCATCGGAATCTAAAACCTTACTCACGGGAGAGATTCAAATCATAGAAAGTGAGAGTGTCATTCCTCTTTTACTTGAGTCGGCATTGTGACTTTTGTATTGAATTCGGATGCAATTTCTGTGTTTCATCGCCAATAGCAAGGTCCAAGGTATACAGTATACCTGAAGTGAAGCATCGGAATCTAAAACTGGACTCACAGGAGAGGTTCAAATCATAGAAAGTTAGAGTGTCAGTCATCTTGTACTTAAGTCTGCATTGTGCATATTGTATTAAATTCAGATGCAATTTCTGTGTTTCATCGTCAATAGGATGTACCAAGGGATACAGTTAACCTGAAGTGAAGCATCGGAATCTAACACAGGACTGACAGGAGAGGTTCAAAACATAGAAAGTGAGAGTGTCAGTCCTCTTGTACTTAAGTCGGCATTGTGCCTTTTGTATTTAATTCCGATGCAAACTCTGTGTTTCATCGTCAATAAGAAGGTCCAAGGATACAGTAAACATGTAGTGAAGCATCGGAATCTAAAACTGGACTCACAGGAGAGGTTCAAATCATAGAAAGTGAGAGAGTCAGTCCTCTTGTACTGAAGTCGGCATTGTGCTTTTTGTACTAAATTCCGATGCAATTTCTGTGTTTCATCGTTAATAGGAAGGTGCAAGGTATACAGTACACCTGAAGTGAAGCATCGGAATCTAAGACTTGACTCACAGGAGAGGTTCAAATCATAGGAAGTGAGAATGTCAGTCCTCTTATACTTAAGTCGGCATTTTGCCTTTTGTATTAAATTCGGATGCAATTTCTGCGTTTCATCGTCTATAAGAAGGAGCAAGGGATACAATAAACCTGAAGTGAAGCATCGGAATCTAAAACTGGACTCACAGGAGAGGTTCAAATCATAGAAAGTTAGGATGTCAGTACTCTTGTACTAAAGTCGGCATTGCGCCTTTTGTATTAAATTCGGATGCAAATTCCGTGTTCCTCGTCAATAAGAAGGTCCACGGTATACAGTAAACCTGAAGTGAAGCATCGGAATCTAAAACTAGACTCATAGGAGGCGTTCAAATCATAGAATGTTAGGGTGTGTGTCCTCTTGTACTTAAGTCGGCATTTTGCCTTTTGTATTAAATTCGGATGCAATATCTGTGTTTCATCGTCAATAAGAAGGTTCAAGGTATACAGTAAACCTGAAATAAAGCATTGGAGTCTAAAACTGGAATCACAGGAGAGGTTCAAATCATAGAGAGTTAGATTATGACTCCTCTTGTACTTAAGTCGGTATTGTGCCTTTTGTATTAAATTCGGATGCAATATCTGTGTTTCATCGTCAATAAGAAGGTCCAAGGGATACAGTAAACCTGAAGTGAAGCATCGGAATCTAAAACTGGACTCACAGGAGATGTTCAAATCATAGTAAGTTAGAGTGTCATTCCTCTTGTACTTAAGTCGGCATTGTGCCTATGTATTTAATTCCGATGCAATTTCAGTGCTTCATCATCAATAAGAAGGTGCCTAGTATACAGTAAACCTGAGGTGAAGCATCGGAATCTTAAACTGGTCTCACAGGAGAGGTTCAAATCATAGAAATAGAGAGTGTCAATCCTCTTTTACTTAAGTCTGCCTTGTGCCTTTTGCATTAAATTCGGATGCAATTTCTGTATTTCATCGTCAATAAGAAGGTCCAACGTATACAGTAAACCTGAAGTGAAGCATCGGAATCGAAAACTGGACTTACAGGAGAGGTTCTAATCATAGAGAGTTAGAGTGTCAGTCCTCTAGTACTTAAGTCGGCATTGTGCCTTTTGTATTAAATTCGGACGCAATTTCTGTGTTTCATCGTCAATTAGAATGTCCAACGGATACAGTAAACCTGAAGTGAAGCATCTTAATCTAAAACTGGACTCACAGGAGAGGTTCAAATCATAGATAGTTAGAGTGTCAGTCCTCCTGTACTTAAGTCGGCATTGTGCCATTGGAATTTAATTCCGATGTAATTCCTGTGTTTCATCGTCAATAAGCAGGTGCAAGGTATACAGTAAACCTGAAGTGAAGCATCGGAATCTTAAACCGGACTCACAGGAGAGGTTCAAATCATAGAGAGTTAGAGTGTCAGTCCTCTTGTACTTAAGTCGGCATTGTGCCTTTTGAATTTAATTCCGATGCAATTTCAGTGTTTCATCATCAATAAGAAGGTGCCTAGTATACAGTAAACCTGAAGTGAAGCATCGACATCTAAAACTGGACTCACAGGAGAGGTTCAAATCATAGAAATAGAGAGTGTCAATCCTCTTTTACTTAAGTCCGCCTTGTGCCTTTTGTATTAAATTCGGATGCAATTTCTGTATTTCATCGTCAATAAGAAGGTCCAACGGATACATTAAACCTAAAGTGAAGCATCGTAAACTAAAACTGGACTCACAGGAGTGGGTCAAATCATAGCAAGGGAGAGTTTCAGTCCTCTTGTACATAAGTCGCCATTGTGCCTTTTGTATTAAATTCGGATGCAATTTCTGTATTTCATCGTCAATAAGAAGGTCCAAGGGGTACATTAAACCTGAAGTGAAGCATCGTAAACTAAAACTGGACTCACAGGAGAGGTTCAAATCATAGAAAGGGAGAGTGTCAGTCCTCTTGTACATATTTCGGCATTGTGCCTTTTGTATTAAA
Organism: Schistocerca piceifrons; assembly: GCF_021461385.2. NCBI lineage: Eukaryota > Metazoa > Arthropoda > Insecta > Orthoptera > Acrididae > Schistocerca > Schistocerca piceifrons. The sequence continues at coordinate 51,228 of NW_025727532.1, forward strand.
TTCGGATGCAATTTCTGTGATTCATCGTCAATAAGAAGGTGCAAGGTATACAGAAAACCTGAAGTGAAGTATCGGAATCTAAAACTGGACTGACATGGGAGGTTCAAATCACCGAAAGTGAGAGTGTCAGTCCTCTTTTACTTAAGTCGGCATTGTGACTTTTGTATTGAATTCGGATGCAAACTCTGTGTTTCATCGTCAATAAGAAGGTGCCTAGTATACAGTAAACCTGAAGTGAGGCATCGGAATCTAAAACAGGACTCACAGGAGAGGTTCAAATCATAGAAAGTGAGAGTGTCAGTCCTCTTGTACTTAAGTCGGCATTGTGCCTTTTGTATTAAATTCGGATGCAATTTCTGTGTATCATCGTCAATGAGAAAGTTCAACGGATACAGTAAACCTGAAGTGAAGCATCGGAATCTAAAACTGGACTCACAGGAGAGGTTCAAATCATAGAAAGTGAGAGTGTCAGATCTCCTGTACATAAGAGGGCATTGTGCCTTTCATATTAAATTCCGATGTAATATCTGTGTTTCATCGTCAATAAGAAGGTGCAAGGTATACAGTGATCCTGAAGTGAAGCATCTTAATCTAAAACTGGACTCACAGGTGAGGTTCAAATCATAGAAAGTGAGAGTGTCAATCCTCTTGTACTGAAGTCGGCATTGTGACTTTTGTATTGATTCGGATGCAAACTCTGTGTTTCATCGTCAATAAGAAGGGCCAAGGAATACAGTAAACCTGAAGTGAAGCATCGGAATCTAAAACCTTACTCACGGGAGAGATTCAAATCATAGAAAGTGAGAGTGTCATTCCTCTTTTACTTGAGCCGGCATTGTGCCCTTTGTATTAAATTCGGAGGCAATTTCTGTGTTTCATCGTCAATAAGAAGGTCCAAAGGATACAGTAAACCTGAAGTGAAGCATCGGAATCTGAAACTGGACTTACAGGAGAGGTTCAAATCATAGAAAGTGGAATTTGTCAGTCCTCTTCTACTTAAGTCGGCATTATGCCTTTTGTATTACATTCGGATGCAATATATGTGTTTCATCGTCAATAAGAAGGTCCAAGGTATACAGTAAACCTGAAGTGAAGGAACGGAATGTAAAACTGGACTCACATGAGAGGTTGAAATCATAGAAAATTAGAATGTCAGTCCTCTTGTACTTAAGTCGGCGTTGTGCCTTTTGTATTAAATTCGGATGCAATTTCTTTGTTTCTTCGTCAATAAGAAGGCCCAAGTGATACAGTAAACCAGAGGTGAAGCAACGGAATCTAAATCTGGACTCACAGGAGAGGTTCAACTCATAGAAAGTTAGTATGTCAGTCCTCTTGTACTTAAGTCTGCATTGTGCCCTTTCTATTAAATTCGGTTGCAATTTCTGTGTTTCATCGTCAATAGCAAGGTCCAAGGTATACAGTATACCTGAAGTGAAGCATTGGAATTTAAAACTGGACTCACAGGAGAGGTTCAAATCATAGAAAGTTAGAGTGTCAGTCCTCTTGTACTTAAGTCTGCATTGTGCATATTGTATTAAATTCAGATGCAATTTCTGTGTTTCATCGTCAATAGGATGTTCCAAGGGATACAGTAAACCTGAAGTGAAGCATCGGAATCTAACACTGGACTGACAGGAGAGGTTCAAAACATAGAAAGTGAGAGTGTCAGTCCTCTTGTACTTAAGTCGGCATTGTGCCTTTTGTACTAAATTCCGATGCGATTTCTGTGTTTCATCGTCAATAGGAAGGCGCAAGGTATACAGTACACCTGAAGTGAAGCATTGGAATCTAAAACTTGACTCACAGGAGAGGTTCAAATCATAGGAAGTGAGAATGTCAGTCCTCTTGTACTTAAGTCGGCATTTTGCCTTTTGTATTAAATTTGGATGCAATTTCTGCGTTTCATCGTCTATAAGAAGGAGCAAGGGATACAATAAACCTGAAGTGAAGCATCGGAATCTAAAACTGGACTCACAGGAGAGGTTCAAATCATAGAAAGTTAGGGTGTCAGTACTCTTGTACTTAAGTCGGCATTGTGCCTTTTGTATTAAATTCGGATGCAAATTCCGTGTTACATCGTCAATAAGAAGGTCCAAGGTATACAGTAAACCTGAAGTGAAGCATCAGAATCTAAAACTGGACTCATAGGAGGCGTTCAAATCATAGAAAGTTAGGGTGTGTGTCCTCTTGTACTTAAGTCGGCATTTTGCCTTTTGTATTAAATTCGGATGCAATATCTGTGTTTCATCGTCAATAAGAAGGTTCAAGGTATACAGTAAACCTGAAGTGAAGCATTGGAGTCTAAAACTGGAATCACAGGAGAGGTTCAAATCATAGAGAGTTAGATTATCACTCCTCTTGTACTTAAGTCGGTATTGTGCCTTTTGTATTAAATTCGGATGCAATATCTGTGTTTCATCGTCAATAAGACGGTCCAAGGGATACTGTAACCTGAAGTGAAGCATCGGAATCTAAAACTGGACTCACAGGAGAGGTTCAAATCATAGTAAGTTAGATTGTCATTCCTCTTGTACTTAAGTCGGCATTGTGCCTTTTGTATTTAATTTCGATGCAAACTCTGTGTTTCATCGTCAATAAGAAGGTCCAAGGGATACAGTAAACATAAAGTGAAGCATCGGAACCTAAAACTGGACTCACAGGAGCGGTCCAATCCATACAAAGTGAGAGTGTCAGTCCTCTAGTACTTAAGTCGGCATTGTGCCTTTTGTATTAAATTCGGACGCAATTTCTGTGTTTCATCGTCAATTAGAATAACCAACGGATACAGTAAACCTGAAGGGAAGCATCGGAATCTAAAACTGGACTCACAGGAGAGGTTCAAATCATAGATAGTTAGAGTGTCAGTCCTCCTGTACTTAAGTCGGCATTGTCCCATTAGAATTTAATTCCGATGTAATTCCTGTGTTTCATCGTCAATTAGAAGGTGCAAGGTATACAGTAAACCTGAAGTGAAGCATCGGAACCTTAAACCGGACTCACAGGAGAGGTTCAAATCATAGAGAGTTAGAGTGTCAGTCCTCTTGTACTTAAGTCGGCATTGTGCCTTTTGAATTTAATTCCGATGCAATTTCAGTGTTTCATCATCAATAAGAAGATTCCTAGTATACAGTAAACCTGAAGTGAAGCATCGACATCTAAAACTGGAATCACAGGAGAGGTTCAAATCATAGAAATAGAGAGTGTCAATCCTCTTTTACTTAAGTCTGCCTTGTGCCTTTTGTATTAAATTCGGATGCAATTTCTGTATTTCATCGTCAATAAGAAAGTCCAACGGATACATTAAACCTAAAGTGAAGCATCGTAAACTAAAACTGGACTCACAGGAGTGGTTCAAATCATAGAGAGGGAGAGTTTCAGTCCTCTTGTACATAAGTCGGCATTGTGCCTTTTGTATTAAATTCGGATGCAATTTCTGTATTTCATCGTCAATAAGAAGGTCCAAGGGATACATTAAACCTGAAGTGAAGCATCGTAAACTAAAACTGGACTCACAGAAGAGGTTCAAATCATAGAAAGGGAGAGTGTCAGTCCTCTTGTACATAAGCCGGCATTGTGCCTTTTGTATTAAATTCGGATGCAATTTCTGTGTATCATCGTCAATTAGAAAGTCCAACGGATACAGTAAACCTGAAGTGAAGCATCGGAATCTAAGACTGGCCTCACAGGAGAGGTTCAAATGATAGATAGTTAGAGTGTCAGTCCTCTTGTACTTAAGTCGGCTTTGTGCCATTTGAATTTAATTCCGATGCAATTCCTGTGTTTCATCGTCAATAAGAAGGTGCAAGGTATACAGTGAACCTGAAGTAAAGCATCGGAATCTAAAACCGGACTCACAGGAGAGGTTCAAATCATAGAGAGTTAGAGTGTCAGTCCTCTTGTACTTAAGTCGGCATTGTGCCTTTTGAATTTAAATCCGATGCAATTTCAGTGTTTCATCGTCAATAAGAAGGTGCCTAGTATACAGTAAACCTGAAGTGAAGCATCGGAATCTAAAACTGGACTCACAGGAGAGGTTCAAATCATAGAAAGAGAGAGTGTCAATCCTCTTTTGCTTAAGTCTGCCTTGTGCCTTTTGTATTAAATTCGGATGCAATTTCTGTATTTCATCGTCAATAAGAAGGTCCAACGGATACATTAAACCTGAAGTAAAGCATCGTAAACTAAAACTGGACTCACAGGAGAGGTTCAAATCATAGAAAGGGAGAGTGTCAGTCCTCTTTTACTTAAGTCGGCATTGTGCCTTTTGTATTAAATTCGGATGCAATTTCTGCGTTTCATCGTTAATATGAAGGTCCAACGTATACATTAAACCTGATGTGAAGCATCGGAATCTAAAACTGGACTTACAGGAGAGGTTTAAATCATAGAGAGTTAGAGTGTCAGTCCACGTGTACTTAAGTCGGCATTGTGCCTTTTGAATTTAATTCGGATGCAATAACTGTGTTTCATCGTCAATAAGAAGGTGCCTAGTAAACAGTAAACATGAAGTGAAGCATCGGAATCTAAAACTGGACTCACAGGAGAGGTTCAAATCATAGAAAGTGAGACTGTCAATCCTCTAGTACTTAAGTCGGCATTGTGCCTTTTGTGTTAAATTCGGATGCAATTTCTGTGTTTCATCGTCAATAAGAAGGTCCAAGGAATACAGTAAACCTGAAGTGAAGCATCGGAATCTAAAACTGGACTCACGGGAGAGGTTCAAATCATAGAAAGTTAGAGTGTTAGTCCTCTTGTACTTAGGTCGGGATTCTGCATTTTGTTTTAAATTCAGATGAAATTTAGGTGTTTCATCGTCAATAAGAAGGTGCAAGGTATTCAGTAAACCCGTAGTGATGCATCGGAATCTAAAACGGGACTCACAGGATATGTTCCAATCCTAGAAAGTGAGACTGTCAGTCCTCTTGTACTTAAGTCGCCATTGTGCCTAATGTATTAAATTCGGATGCAATTTCTGTGTTTCATCGTCAATAAGAAGGTCAGATGTATACAGTATACCTGAAGTGAAGCATCGGAATTAAAACTGGACTCACAGGGGAGGTTCAAATCATAGAAAGTTAGAGTGTAAGTCCTCTAGTACTTAAGTCGGCATTATGGCTTTTGTATTAAATTGGGATGCAATTTCTGTGTTTCATCGTCAATAAGAAGGTCCGAGGTATACATTAAACCTGAAGTGAAGCATCGTAATCTAAAACTGGACTCACAGGAGAGGTTCAAATCATAGAAAGGGAGAGTGTCAGTACTCTTGTACAGAAGTCTGCATTGTGCCTTTTGCAATTAATTCAGATGCAATTTCTGTGTTTCATCGGCAATAAGAAGGTGCAAGGTATACAGAAAACCTGAAGGGAAGCATCGGAATCTAAAACTGGACTGACAGGAGAGGTTCAAATCACAGAAATTGAGACTGTCAGTCCTCTTTTACTTAAGTCGGCATTGTGCCTTTTGAATTTAATTCCTTTGCAATTTCTGTGTTTCATCGTCAATTAGGAGGTGCCTAGTATACAGTAAACCTGAGTTGAAGCATCGGAATCTAAAACTGGACTCACAGGAGAGGTTCAAATCATAGAAAGTGAGAGTGTCAGTTCTCTTGTACTTAAGGTGGCATTATGCCTTTTCTATTAAATTCGGGTGCAATTTCTGTGTTTCATCGTCAATAAGAAGGTCCAACGTATACAGTAAACCTGAAGTGAAGCATCGGAATCTAAAACTGGACTTACAGGAGAGGTTCAAATCATAGAGAGTTAGAGTGTCAGTCCACATGTACTTAAGTCGGCATTGTGCCTTTTGTATTAAATTCGGACGCAATTTCTGTGTTTCATCGTCAATTAGAATGTCCAACGGATACAGTAAACCTGAAGTGAAGCATCTTAATCTAAAACTGGACTCACAGGAGAGGTTCAAATCATAGATAGTTAGAGTGTCAGTCCTCCTGTACTTAAGTCGGCATTGTGCCATTGGAATGTAATTCCGATGTAATTCCTGTGTTTCATCGTCAATAAGAAGGTGCAAGGTATACAGTAAACCTGAAGTGAAGCATCGGAACCTTAAACCGGACTCACAGGAGAGGTTCAAATCATAGAGAGTTAGATTGTCAGTCCTCTTGTACTTAAGTCGGCATTGTGCCTTTTGAATTTAATTCCGATGCAATTTCAGTGTTTCATCATCAATAAGAAGGTGCCTAGTATACAGTAAACCTGAAGTGAAGCATCGACATCTAAAACTGGACTCACAGGAGAGGTTCAAATCATAGAAATAGAGAGTGTCAATCCTCTTTTACTTAAGTCCGCCTTGTGCCTTTTGTATTAAATTCGGATGCAATTTCTGTATTTCATCGTCAATAAGAAGGTCGAAGGGATACATTAAACCTGAAGTGAAACATCGTAAACTAAAACTGGACTCACAGGAGAGGTTCAAATCATAGAAAGGGAGAGTGTCAGTCCTCTTGTACATAAGTCGGCATTGTGCCTTTTGTATTAAATTCGGATGCAATTTCTGTGATTCATCGTCAATAAGAAGGTGCAAGGTATACAGAAAACCTGAAGTGAAGCATCGGAATCTAAAATCGGACTGACATGGGAGGTTCAAATCACCGAAAGTGAGAGTGTCAGTCCTCTTTTACTTAAGTCGGCATTGTGACTTTTGTATTGAATTCGGATGCAAACTCTGTGTTTCATCGTCAATAAGAAGGTGCCTAGTATACAGTAAACCTGAAGTGAGGCATCGGAATATAAAACAGGACTCACAGGAGAGGTTCAAATCATAGAAAGTGAGGGTGTCAGTCCTCTTGTACTTAAGTCGGCATTGTGCCTTTTGTATTAAATTCGGATGCAATTTCTGTGTATCATCGTCAATTAGAAAGTCCAACGGATACAGTAAACCTGAAGTGAAGCATCGGAATCTAAAACTGGACTCACAGGTGAGGTTCAAATCATAGAAAGTGAGAGTGTCAATCCTCTTGTACTGAAGTCGGCATTGTGACTTTTGTATTGAATTCGGATGCAAACTCTGTGTTTCATCATCAATAAGAAGGTCCAAGGAATACAGTAAACCTGAAGTGAAGCATCGGAATCTAAAACCTTACTCACGGGAGAGATTCAAATCATAGAAAGTGAGAGTGTCATTCCTCTTTTACTTGAGCCGGCATTGTGCCCTTTGTATTAAATTCGGATGCAATTTCTGTGTTTCATCGTCAATAAGAAGGTCAAAAGGATACAGTAAACCTGAAGTGAAGCATTCGAATCTGAAACTGGACTTACAGGAGAGGTTCAAATCATAGAAAGTTAGAGTATTAGTCGTCTTGTACCTAGGTCGGCATTGTGCCTTTCGGAATAAATTCGGATGCAATTTAGGTGTTTCATCGTCATTAAGATGGTGCATGGTATACAGCAAACCTGAAGTGAAGCATCGGTATCTAAAACTGGACTCACAGGAGAGGTTAAAATCATAGAAAGTGAGACTGTCTGTCCTCTTGTACTTAAGTCAGCATTGTGCCCTTTCCATTAAGTTCGGTTGCAATTTCTGTGTTTCATCGTCAATAGCAAGGTCCAAGGTATACAGGATACCTGAAGTGAAGCATCGGAATCTAAAACTGGACTCACAGGAGAGGTTCAAATCAAAGAAAGTTAGAGTGTCAGTCCTCTTGTACTTAAGTCTGCATTGTGCATATTGTATTAAATTCAGATGCAATTTCTGTGTTTCATCGTCAATAGGATGTTCCAAGGGATACAGTAAACCTGAAGTGAAGCATCGGAATCTAACACTGGACTGACAGGAGAGGTTCAAAACATAGAAAGTGAGAGTGTCAGTCCATTTGTACTTAAGTCGGCATTGTGCCTTTTGTATTTAATTCCGATGCAAACTCTGTGTTTCATCGCCAATAAGAAGGTCCAACGGATACAGTAAACATGTAGTGAAGCATCGGAATCTAAAACTGGACTCACAGCAGAGGTTCAAATCATAGAAAGTGAGAGTGTCAGTCCTCTTGTACTGAAGTCGGCATTGTGCCTTTTGTACTAAATTCCGATGCGATTTCTGTGTTTCATCGTCAATAGGAAGGTGCAAGGTATACAGTACACCTGAAGTGAAGCATCGGAATCTAAAACTTGACTCACAGGAGAGGTTCAAATCATAGGAAGTGAGAATGTCAGTCCTCTTGTACTTAAGTCGGCATTTTGCCTTTCGTATTAAATTCGGATGCAATTTCTGCGTTTCATCGTCTATAAGAAGGAGCAAGGGATACAATAAACCTGAAGTGAAGCTTCGGAATCTAAAACTGGACTCACAGGAGAGGTTCAAATCATAGAAAGTTAGGGTGTTAGTACTCGTGTACTTAAGTCGGCATCGTGCCTTTTGTATTAAATTCGGATGCAAATTCCGTGTTTCATCGTCAATAAGAAGGTCCAAGGTATACAGTAAACCTGAAGTGAAGCATCGGAATCTAAAACTGGACTCATAGGAGGCGTTCAAATCATAGAAAGTTAGGGTGTGTGTCCTCTTGTACTTAAGTCGGCATTTTGCCTTTTGTATTAAATTCGGATGCAATATCTGTGTTTCATCGTCAATAAGAAGGTTCAAGGTATACAGTAAACCTGAAGTGAAGCATTGGAGTCTAGAACTGGAATCACAGGAGAGGTTCAAATCATAGAGAGTTAGATTATCACTCCTCTTGTACTTAAGTCGGTATTGTGCCTTTTGTATTAAATTCGGATGCAATATCTGTGTTTCGTCGTCAAAAAGAAGGTGCAAGGGATACAGTAAACCTGAAGTGAAGCACCGGAATCTAAATCTGGACTCACAGGAGAGGTTCAAATCATAGTAAGTTAGATTGTCATTCCTCTTGTACTTAAGTTGGCATTGTGCCTTTTGTATTTAATTTCGATGCAAACTCTGTGTTGCATCGTCAATAAGAAGGTCCAAGGGATACAGTAAACATAAAGTGAAGCATCGGAATCTAAAACTGGACTAGCAGGAGATCTCCAATCCATACAAAGTGAGAGTGTCAGTCCTCTTGTACTTACGTCGGCATTGTGCTTTTGTATTAAATTCTGATACAATTTCTGTGTTTCATCGTCAATAAGAAGGTGTAAGGTATATAGTAAACCTGAGGTGAAGCATCGGAATCAAAAACTGGACTCACAAGAGTGGTTCAAATCATAGAAAGTGAGAGTGTCAGTCCTCTTGTACTTAAGTCGGCATTGTGCCTTTTGTATTAAATTCGGATGCAATTTCTGTGTTTCATCGTCAATTAGAAGGTGCAAGGTATACAGGAAACCTGAAGTGAAGCAACGGAATCTAAAACTGGACTGACATGGGAGGTTCAAATCACAGAAAGTGAGAGTGTCAGTCCTCTTTTACTTAAGTCGGCATTGTGCCATTGGAATTTAATTCCGATGTAATTCCTGTGTTTCATCGTCAATTAGAAGGTGCAAGGTATACAGTAAACCTGAAGTGAAGCATCGGAATCTAAAACCGGACTCACAGGAGAGGTTCAAATCATAGAGAGTTAGAGTGTCAGTCATCTTGTACTTAAGTCGGCATTGTGCCTTTTGAATTTAATCCCGATGCAATTTCAGTGTTTCATCATCAATAAGAAGGTGCCTAGTATACAGTAAACCTGAGGTGAAGCATCGGAATCTAAAACTGGACTGACATGGGAGGTTCAAATCACAGAAAGTGAGAGTGTCAGTCCTCTTTTACTTAAGTCGGCATTGTGCCCTTGGAATTTAATTCCGATGTAATTCCTGTGTTTCATCGTCAATTAGAAGGTGCAAGGTATACAGTAAACCTGAAGTGAAGCATCGACATCTAAAACTGGACTCACAGGAGAGGTTCAAATCATAGAAAGGGAGAGTTTCAGTCCTCTTGTACATGAGTCGGCATTGTGCCTTTTGTATTAAATTCGGATGCAATTTCTGTATTTCATCGTCAATAAGAAGGTCCAAGGGATACATTAAACCTAAAGTGAAGCATCTTAACTAAAACTGGACTCACAGGAGTGGTTCAAATCATAGAAAGGGAGAGTTTCAGTCCTCTGGTACATGAGTCGGCATTGTGCCTTTTGTATTAAATTCGGATGCAATTTCTGTATTTCATCGTCAATAAGAAGGTCCAAGGGATACATTAAACCTGAAGTGAAGCATCGTAAACTAAAACTGGACTCACAGGAGAGGTTCAATTCATAGAAAGGGAGAGTGTCAGTCCTCTTGTACATAAGTCGGCATTGTGCCTTTTATATTAAATTCGGATGCAATTTCTGTGATTCATCGTTAATATGAAGGTGCAAGGTATACAGAAAACCTGAAGTGAGGCATCGGAATCTAAAACTGGACTGACATGGGAGGTTCAAATCACCGAAAGTGAGAGTGTCAGTCCTCTTTTACTTAAGTCGGCATTGTGCCTTTTGTATTAAATTCGGATGCAATTTCTGCGTTTCATCGTCAATTAGAATGTCCAACGTATACAGTAAACCTGAAGTGAAGTATGGGAATCTAAAACTGGATTTACAGGGGAGGTTCAAATCATAGAGAGTAAGAGTGTCAGTCCTCTTGTATTTAGGTCGGCATTGTGGCTTTTGAATTTAGTTCCGATGCAATTCCTGTGTTTCATCGTCAATAAGAAGGTGCAAGGTATACAGTGAACCTGAAGTGAAGCATCGGAATCTAAAACCGGACTCACAGGAGAGGTTCAAATCATAGAGAGTTAGAGTGTCAGTCCTCTTGTACTTAAGTCGGCATTGTGCCTTTTGAATTTAATTCCGATGCAATTTCAGTGTTTCATCATCAATAAGAAGGTGCCTAGTATACAGTAAACCTGAGGTGAAGCATCGGAATCTAAAACTGGACTGACATGGGAGGTTCAAATCACAGAAAGTGAGAGTGTCAGTCCTCTTTTACTTAAGTCGGCATTGTGCCATTGGAATTTAATTCCGATGTAATTCCTGTGTTTCATCGTCAATTAGAAGGTGCAAGGTATACAGTAAACCTGAAGTGAAGCATCGACATCTAAAACTGGACTCAAAGGAGAGGTTCAAATCATAGAAATAGAGAGTGTCAATCCTCTTTTACTTAAGTCTGCCTTGTGCCTTTTGTATTAAATTCGGATGCAATTTCTGTATTTCATCGTCAATAAGAAGGTCCAACGGATACATTAAACCTAAAGTGAAGCATCTTAACTAAAACTGGACTCACAGGAGTGGTTCAAATCATAGAAAGGGAGAGTTTCAGTCCTCTTGTACATGAGTCGGCATTGTGCCTTTTGTATTAAATTCGGATGCAATTTCTGTATTTCATCGTCAATAAGAAGGTCCAAGGGATACATTAAACCTGAAGTGAAGCATCGTAAACTAAAACTGGACTCACAGGAGAGGTTCAATTCATAGAAAGGGAGAGTGTCAGTCCTCTTGTACATAAGTCGGCATTGTGCCTTTTATATTAAATTCGGATGCAATTTCTGTGATTCATCGTTAATATGAAGGTGCAAGGTATACAGAAAACCTGAAGTGAGGCATCGGAATCTAAAACTGGACTGACATGGGAGGTTCAAATCACCGAAAGTGAGAATGTCAGTCCTCTTTTACTTAAGTCGGCATTGTGCCTTTTGTATTAAATTCGGATGCAATTTCTGCGTTTCATCGTCAATTAGAATGTCCAACGTATACAGTAAACCTGAAGTGAAGTATGGGAATCTAAAACTGGATTTACAGGGGAGGTTCAAATCATAGAGAGTAAGAGTGTCAGTCCTCTTGTATTTAGGTCGGCATTGTGGCTTTTGAATTTAGTTCCGATGCAATTCCTGTGTTTCATCGTCAATAAGAAGGTGCAAGGTATACAGTGAACCTGAAGTGAAGCATCGGAATCTATAACCGGACTCACAGGAGAGGTTCAAATCATAGAGAGTTAGAGTGTCAGTCCTCTTGTACTTAAGTCGGCATTGTGCCGTTTGAATTTAAATCCGATGCAATTTCAGTGTTTCATCGTCAATAAGAAAGTGCCTAGTATACAGTAAACCTGAAGTGAAGCATCGGAATCTAAAACTGGACTCACAGGAGAGGTTCAAATCATAGAAAGAGAGAGTGTCAATCCTCTTTTGCTTAAGTCTGCCTTGTGCCTTTTGTATTAAATTCGGATGCAATTTCTGTATTTCATCGTCAATAAGAAGGTCCAACGGATACATTAAACCTGAAGTAAAGCATCGTAAACTAAAACTGGACTCACAGGAGAGGTTCAAATCATAGAAAGGGAGAGTGTCAGTCCTCTTTTACTTAAGTCGGCATTGTGCCTTTTGTATGAAATTCGGATGCAATTTCTGCGTTTCATCGTCAATATGAAGGTCCAACGTATACAGTAAACCTGAAGTGAAGCATCGGAATCTAAAACTGGACTTACAGGAGAGGTTCAAATCATAGAGAGTTAGAGTGTCGGTCCACATGTACTTAAGTCGGCATTGTGCCTTTTGAATTTAATTCCGATGCAATTACTGTGTTTCATCGTCAATAAGAAGGTGCAAGGTATACAGTAAACCTGAAGTGAAGCATCGGAATCTAAAACTGGACTCACAGGAGAGGTCCAATCCATACAAAGTGAGAGTGTCAGTCCTCTTGTACTTACGTCGGCATTGTGCTTTTGTATTAAATTCTGATACAATTTCTGTGTTTCATCGTCAATAAGAAGGTGCAAGGTATACAGTAAACCTGAGGTGAAACATCGGAATCAAAAACTGGACTCACAGGATTGGTTCAAATCATAGAAAGTGAGAGTGTCAGTCCTCTTGTACTTAGGTCGGCATTGTGCCTTTTGTATTAAATTTGGATGCAATTTCTGTGTTTCATCGTCAATTAGAATGTGCAAGGTATACAGGAAACCTGAAGTGAAGCATCGGAATCTAAAACTGGACTGACATGGGTGGTTCAAATCACAGAAAGTGAGAGTGTCAGTCCTCTTTTACTTAAGTCGGCATTGTGCCATTGGAATTTAATTCCGATGTAATTCCTGTGTTTCCTCGTCAATAAGAAGGTGCAAGGTATACAGTAAACCTGAAGTGAAGCATCGGAATCTAAAACCGGACTCACAGGAGAGGATCAAATCATAGAGAGTTAGAGTGTCAGTCCTCTTGTACTTAAGTCGGCATTGTGCCTTTTGATTTTAATTCCGATGCAATTTCAGTGTTTCATCATCAATAAGAAGGTACCTAGTATACAGTAAACCTGAGGTGAAGCATCGGAATCTAAAACTGGACTCACAGGAGAGGTTCAAATCATAGAAATAGAGAGTGTCAATCCTCTTTTACTTAAGTCTGCCTTGTGCTATTTGCATTAAATTCGGATGAAATTTCTGTATTTCATGGTCAATAAGAAGGTCCAACGGATACATTAAACCTGAAGTGAAGCATCGTAAACTAAAACTGACTCACAGGAGAGGTTCAAATCATAGAAAGGAAGAGTGTCAGTCCTCTAGTACTTAAGTCGGCATTGTGCCTTTTGTATTAAATTCGGACGCAATTTCTGTGTTTCATCGTCAATTAGAATGACCAACGGATACAGTAAACCTGAAGTGAAGCATCCGAATCTAAAACTGGACTCACAGGAGAGGTCCAAATCATAGATAGTTAGAGTGTCAGTCCTCTTGTACTTAAGTCGGCATTGTGCCATTGGAATTTAATTCCGATGTAATTCCTGTGTTTCATCATCAATAGGAAGGTGCAAGGTATACAGTAAACCTGAAGTGAAGCATCGGAATCTAAAACCGGACTCACAGGAGAGGTTCAAATCAAAGAGTGTTAGAGTGTCAGTCCTCTTGTACTTCAGTCGGCATTGTGGCTTTTGAATTTAATTCCGATGCAATTTCAGTGTTTCATCATCAATAAGAAGGTGCCTAGTATACAGTAAACCTGAAGTGAAGCATCGGAATCTAAAACTGGACTCACAGGAGAGGTTCAAATCATAGAAATAGAGAGTGTCAATCCTCTTTTACTTAAGTCTGCCTTGTGTCTTTTGTATTAAATTCGGATGCAATTTCTGTATTTCATCGTCAATAAGAAGGTCCAACGGATACATTAAACCTAAAGTGAAGCATCGTAAATTAAAACTGGACTCACAGGAGTGGTTCAAATCATAGAAAGGGAGAGTTTCAGTCCTCTTGTACGTAAGTCGGCATTGTGCCTTTTGTATTAAATTCGGATGCAATTTCTGTGTTTCATCGTCAATTAGAATGTGCAAGGTATACAGGAAATCTGAAGTGAAGCATCGGAATCTAAAACTGGACTGACATGGGAGGTTCAAATCACAGAAAGTGAGAGTGTCAGTCCTCTTTTACTTAAGTCGGCATTGTGCCATTGGAATTTAATTCCGATGTAATTCCTGTGTTTCATCGTCAATAAGAAGGTGCAAGGTATACAGTAAACCTTAAGTGTAGCATCGGAATCTAAAACCGGACTCACAGGAGAGGTTCAAATCATAGAAGGTTAGAGTGTAAGTCCTCTAGTACTTAAGTCGGCATTGTGCCTTTTGTATTAAATTGGGATTCAATTTCTGTGTTTTATCGTCAATAAGAAGGTCCGAGGTATACATTAAACCTGAAGTGAAGCATCGTAATCTAAAATTGGACTCACGGGAGAGGTTCAAATAATAGAATGGGAGAGTGTCAGTACTCTTGTACAGAAGTCGGCATTGTGCCTTTTGTAATTAATTCAGATGCAATTTCTGTGTTTCATCGTCAATAAGAATGTGCAATGTATACAGAAAACCTGAAGGGAAGCATCGGAATCTAAAACTGGACTGACAGGAGAGGTTCAAATCACAGAAAGTGAGACTGTCAGTCCTCTTTTACTTAAGTCGGCACTGTGCCTTTTGAATTTAATTCCGTTGCAATTTCTGTGTTTCATCGTCAATTAGAAGGTGCCTAGTATACAGTAAACCTGAGTTGACGCATCGGAATCTAAAACTGGACTCACAGGAGAGGTTCAAATCATAGAAAGTGAGAGTGTCAGTTCTCTTGTACTTAAGTCGGCATTATGCCTTTTGTATTAAATTCGGGTGCAATTTCTGTGTTTCATCGCCAATAAGAAGGTCCAAGGTATACAGTAAACCTGTAGTGAAGCATCGGAATCTGAAACTGGACTCACAGGAGAGGTTCAAATCATAGAAAGTTAGAGTGTCAGTCCTCTTGTACTTAAGTCGGCATTGTGACTTTTGTATTAAATTCTAATGCAAACTCTGTGTTTCATCGTCAATAACAAGGTCCAAGGGATACAGTAAACCTGAGGTGAAGCATCGGAATCTAAAACTAGACTCACAGGAGAGGTTGATATCATAGAAAGTTAGAGTGTCAGTCCTCTTGTACTTAACTTGGCATTGTGCAATTGAATTAAATTCGGATGCAAACTCTGTGTTTGATCGTCAATAAGAAGGTCCAAGTTATACAGATAACCTGAGGTGATGCATCAGAATCTAAAAGTGGACTCACAGGAGAGGTTTAAATCATAGAAAGTTAGAGTGTCCGCCCTCTTGTATTTAAGACGGCATTGTGCCTTTTGTATTAACTTCGGATGCGAACTCTGTGTTTCATCGTCAATAAGAAGGTCCAAGTTATACAGTAAACCTGAAGTGAAGCATCGGAATCCAAATCTGGACTCACAGGAGAGGTTCAAATCATAGAAATTTAGACTGTCAGTCCTCTTGTACTTCAGTCGGCATTGTGCCTTTTGAATTTAATTCCGATGCAATTTCAGTGTTTCATCATCAATAAGAAGGTGCCTAGTATACAGTAAACCTGAAGTGAAGCATCGGAATCTAAAACTGGACTCACAGGAGAGGTTCAAATCATAGAAATTGAGAGTGTCAATCCTCTTTTACTAAAGTCTGCCTTGTGCCTTTTGTATTAAATTCGGATGCAATTTCTGTATTTCATCGTCAATAAGAAGGTCCAACGGATACATTAAACCTAAAGTGAAGCATCGTAAACTAAAACTGGACTCACAGGAGTGGTTCAAATCATAGAAAGGGAGAGTTTCAGTCCTCTTGTACGTAAGTCGGCATTGTGCCTTTTGTATTAAATTGGGATGCAATTGCTGTGTTTCATCGTCAATAGAAAGGTCCAAGGGGTACAGTAAACCTGAAGTGAAGCATCGGAATCTAAAACTGGACTCACAGGAGAGGTTCAAATCATAGAAAGTGAGAGTGTCAGTATTCTTGTACTTAAGTCGGCATTGTGACTTTTGTATTAAATTCGGATTCAATTTCTGTGTTTCATCGTCAATAAGAATGTCCAAGGGATACAGTAAACCTGAAGTGAAGCATCGGAATCTAAAACTGGACTCACGGGAGAGGTTCAAATCATAGAAAGTTAGAGTGTTAGTCCTCTTGTACTTAGGTCAGGATTCTGCATTTTGTTTTAAATTCAGATGAAATTTAGGTGTTTCATCGTCAATAAGAAGGTCCAAGGTATACAGTAAACCTGAAGTGAAGCATCGGAATCTAAAACTGGACTTACAGGAGAGGTTCAAATCATAGAGAGTTAGAGTGTCAGTCCTCTTGTACATAAATCGGCATTGTGCCTTTTGAATTTAGTTCCGTTGCAATTTCGGTGTTTCATCGTCAATTAGAAGGTGCCTAGTATACAGTAAACCTGAAGTGAAGCATCGGAATCTAAAACTGGACTCACAGGAGAGGTTAAAATCATAGAAAGTGAGAGTGTCAGTTATCTTGTACTTAAGTCGGCATTATGCCTTTTGTATTAAATTCGGATGCAATTTCTGTGTTTCATCGTCAATAAGAAGGTCCAAGGGATACAGTAAACCTGTAGTGAAGCATCGGAATCTGAAACTGGACTCACAGTAGGCGTTCAAATCATAGAAAGTTAGACTGTTAGGCCTCTTGTACTTAGGTCGGCATTCTGCCTTTTGTATTAAATTCAGTTGAATTTAGGTGTTTCACCGTCAATAGGAAGGTGCAAGGTATACAGTAAACATGTAGTGATGGATCGGAATCTAAAACTGGACTGACAGGAGAGGTTCAAATCACAGAAAGTGAGACTGTCAGTCCTCTTTTACTTAAGTCGGCACTGTGCCTTTTGAATTTAATTCCGTTGCAATTTCTGTGTTTCGTCGTCAATTAGAAGGTGCCTAGTATACAGTAAACCTGAGTTGACGCATCGGAATCTAAAACTGGACTCACAGGAGAGGTTCAAATCATAGAAAGTGAGAGTGTCAGTTCTCTTGTACTTAAGTCGGCATTATGCCTTTTGTATTAAATTCGGGTGCAATTTCTGTGTTTCATCGCAAATAAGAAGGTCCAAGGTATACAGTAAACCTGTAGTGAAGCATCGGAATCTGAAACTGGACTCACAGGAGAGGTTCAAATCATAGAAAGTTAGAGTGTCAGTCCTCTTGTACTTAAGTCGGCATTGTGACTTTTGTATTAAATTCTAATGCAAACTCTGTGTTTCATCGTCAATAACAAGGTCCAAGGGATACAGTAAACCTGAGGTGAAGCATCGGAATCTAAAACTAGACTCACAGGAGAGGTTGATATCATAGAAAGTTAGAGTGTCAGTCCTCTTGTACTTAACTTGGCATTGTGCAATTGAATTAAATTCGGATGCAAACTCTGTGTTTGATCGTCAATAAGAAGGTCCAAGTTATACAGATAACCTGAGGTGATGCATCAGAATCTAAAAGTGGACTCACAGGAGAGGTTTAAATCATAGAAAGTTAGAGTGTCCGCCCTCTTGTATTTAAGACGGCATTGTGCCTTTTGTATTAACTTCGGATGCGAACTCTGTGTTTCATCGTCAATAAGAAGGTCCAAGTTATACAGCAAACCTGAAGTGAAGCATCGGAATCCAAATCTGGACTCACAGGAGAGGTTCAAATCATAGAAATTTAGACTGTTAGGCCTCTTGTACTTAGGTCGGCATTCTGCCTTTTGTATTAAATTCAGTTGAATTTAGGTGTTTCATCGTCAATAAGAAGGTGCAAGGTATACAGTAAACCTGAAGTGAAGCATCGGAATCTAAAACCGGACTCACAGGAGAGGTTCAAATCATAGAGAGTTAGAGTGTCAGTCCTCTAGCACTTAAGTCGGCATTGTGCCTTTTGTATTAAATTCGGACGCAATTTCTGTGTTTCATCGTCAATTAGAATGTCCAACGGATACAGTAAACCTGAAGTGAAGCATCGGAATCTAAAACTGGACTCACAGGAGAGGTCCAAATCATAGATAGTTAGAGTGTCAGTCCTCTTGTACTTAAGTCGGCATTGTGCCATTGGAGTTTAATTCCGATGTAATTCCTGTGTTTCATCATCAATAAGAAGGTGCAAGGTATACAGTAAACCTGAAGTGAAGCATCGGAATCTAAAACCGGACTCACAGGAGAGGTTCAAATCAATGAGTGTTAGAGTGTCAGTCCTCTTGTACTTCAGTCGGCATTGTGCCTTTTGAATTTAATTCCGATGCAATTTCAGTGTTTCATCATCAATAAGAAGGTGCCTAGTATACAGTAAACCTGAAGTGAAGCATCGGAATCTAAAACTGGACTCACAGGAGAGGTTCAAATCATAGAAATTGAGAGTGTCAATCCTCTTTTACTTAAGTCTGCCTTGTGCCTTTTGTATTAAATTCGGATGCAATTTCTGTATTTCTTCGTCAATAAGAAGGTCCAACGGATACATTAAACCTAAAGTGAAGCATCGTAAACTAAAACTGGACTCACAGGAGTGGTTCAAATCATAGAAAGGGAGAGTTTCAGTCCTCTTGTACGTAAGTCGGCATTGTGCCTTTTGTATTAAATTGGGATGCAATTGCTGTGTTTCATCGTCAATAGAAAGGTCCAAGGGGTACAGTAAACCTGAAGTGAAGCATCGGAATCTAAAACTGGACTCACAGGAGAGGTTCAAATCATAGAAAGTGAGAGTGTCAGTATTCTTGTACTTAAGTCGGCATTGTGACTTTTGTATTAAATTCGGATTCAATTTCTGTGTTTCATCGTCAATAAGAATGTCCAAGGGATACAGTAAACCTGAAGTGAAGCATCGGAATCTAAAACTGGACTCACGGGAGAGGTTCAAATCATAGAAAGTTAGAGTGTTAGTCCTCTTGTACTTAGGTCAGGATTCTGCATTTTGTTTTAAATTCAGATGAAATTTAGGTGTTTCATCGTCAATAAGAAGGTCCAAGGTATACAGTAAACCTGAAGTGAAGCATCGGAATCTAAAACTGGACTTACAGGAGAGGTTCAAATCATAGAGAGTTAGAGTGTCAGTCCTCTTGTACATAAATCGGCATTGTGCCTTTTGAATTTAGTTCCGTTGCAATTTCTGTGTTTCATCGTCAATTAGAAGGTGCCTAGTATACAGTAAACCTGAAGTGAAGCATCGGAATCTAAAACTGGACTCACAGGAGAGGTTAAAATCATAGAAAGTGAGAGTGTCAGTTATCTTGTACTTAAGTCGGCATTATGCCTTTTGTATTAAATTCGGATGCAATTTCTGTGTTTCATCGTCAATAAGAAGGTCCAAGGGATACAGTAAACCTGTAGTGAAGCATCGGAATCTGAAACTGGACTCACAGTAGGCGTTCAAATCATAGAAAGTTAGATTGTCATTCCTCTTGTACTTAAGTCGGCATTGTGACTTTTTTATTAAATTCAGATGCAAACTCTGTGTTTCATCGTCAATAACAAGGTCCAAGGGATACAGTAAACCTGAGGTGAAGCATCGGAATCTAAAACTAGACTCACAGGAGAGGTTGATATCATAGAAAGTTAGAGTGTCAGTCCTCTTGTACTTAACTTGGCATTGTGCCTTTGAATTAAATTCGGATGCAAACTCTGTGTTTGATCGTCAATAAGAAGG
This sequence comes from Schistocerca piceifrons, assembly GCF_021461385.2. Taxonomy (NCBI): domain Eukaryota; kingdom Metazoa; phylum Arthropoda; class Insecta; order Orthoptera; family Acrididae; genus Schistocerca; species Schistocerca piceifrons. Next base: position 71,091 of record NW_025727532.1, read on the forward strand.
TCCAAGTTATACAGTAAACCTGATGTGAAGCATCGGGATCTAAAATTGGACTCACAGGAGAGGTTCAAATCATAGAAAGTTAGAGTGTCCCCCCTCTTGTATTTAAGACGGCATTGTGCCTTTTGTATTAAATTCGGATGCAAACTCTGTGTCTCATCGTCAATAAGAAGGTCCAAATTATACAGTAAACCTGAAGTTGAGCATCGGAATCCAAATCTGGACTCACAGGAGAGGTTCAAATCATAGAAAGTTAGACTGTTAGGCCTCTTGTACTTAGGTCGGCATTCTGCCTTTTGTATTAAATTCAGTTGAATTTAGGTGTTTCACCGTCAATAGGAAGGTGCAAGGTATACAGTAAACATGTAGTGATGGATCGGAATCTAAAACTGGACTGACAGGAGAGGTTCAAATCACAGAAAGTGAGACTGTCAGTCCTCTTTTACTTAAGTCGGCACTGTGCCTTTTGAATTTAATTCCGTTGCAATTTCTGTGTTTCATCGTCAATTAGAAGGTGCCTAGTATACAGTAAACCTGAGTTGACGCATCGGAATCTAAAACTGGACTCACAGGAGAGGTTCAAATCATAGAAAGTGAGAGTGTCAGTTCTCTTGTACTTAAGTCGGCATTATGCCTTTTGTATTAAATTCGGGTGCAATTTCTGTGTTTCATCGCCAATAAGAAGGTCCAAGGTATACAGTAAACCTGTAGTGAAGCATCGGAATCTGAAACTGGACTCACAGGAGAGGTTCAAATCATAGAAAGTTAGAGTGTCAGTCCTCTTGTACTTAAGTCGGCATTGTGACTTTTGTATTAAATTCTAATGCAAACTCTGTGTTTCATCGTCAATAACAAGGTCCAAGGGATACAGTAAACCTGAGGTGAAGCATCGGAATCTAAAACTAGACTCACAGGAGAGGTTGATATCATAGAAAGTTAGAGTGTCAGTCCTCTTGTACTTAACTTGGCATTGTGCAATTGAATTAAATTCGGATGCAAACTCTGTGTTTGATCGTCAATAAGAAGGTCCAAGTTATACAGATAACCTGAGGTGATGCATCAGAATCTAAAAGTGGACTCACAGGAGAGGTTTAAATCATAGAAAGTTAGAGTGTCCGCCCTCTTGTATTTAAGACGGCATTGTGCCTTTTGTATTAACTTCGGATGCGAACTCTGTGTTTCATCGTCAATAAGAAGGTCCAAGTTATACAGTAAACCTGAAGTGAAGCATCGGAATCCAAATCTGGACTCACAGGAGAGGTTCAAATCATAGAAATTTAGACTGTTAGGCCTCTTGTACTTAGGTCGGCATTCTGCCTTTTGTATTAAATTCAGTTGAATTTAGGTGTTTCATCGTCAATAAGAAGGTGCAAGGTATACAGTAAACCTGAAGTGAAGCATCGGAATCTAAAACCGGACTCACAGGAGAGGTTCAAATCATAGAGAGTTAGAGTGTCAGTCCTCTAGCACTTAAGTCGGCATTGTGCCTTTTGTATTAAATTCGGACGCAATTTCTGTGTTTCATCGTCAATTAGAATGTCCAACGGATACAGTAAACCTGAAGTGAAGCATCGGAATCTAAAACTGGACTCACAGGAGAGGTCCAAATCATAGATAGTTAGAGTGTCAGTCCTCTTGTACTTAAGTCGGCATTGTGCCATTGGAATTTAATTCCGATGTAATTCCTGTGTTTCATCATCAATAAGAAGGTGCAAGGTATACAGTAAACCTGAAGTGAAGCATCGGAATCTAAAACCGGACTCACAGGAGAGGTTCAAATCAATGAGTGTTAGAGTGTCAGTCCTCTTGTACTTCAGTCGGCATTGTGCCTTTTGAATTTAATTCCGATGCAATTTCAGTGTTTCATCATCAATAAGAAGGTGCCTAGTATACAGTAAACCTGAAGTGAAGCATCGGAATCTAAAACTGGACTCACAGGAGAGGTTCAAATCATAGAAATTGAGAGTGTCAATCCTCTTTTACTTAAGTCTGCCTTGTGCCTTTTGTATTAAATTCGGATGCAATTTCTGTATCTCATCGTCAATAAGAAGGTCCAACGGATACATTAAACCTAAAGTGAAGCATCGTAAACTAAAACTGGACTCACAGGAGTGGTTCAAATCATAGAAAGGGAGAGTTTCAGTCCTCTTGTACGTAAGTCGGCATTGTGCCTTTTGTATTAAATTGGGATGCAATTGCTGTGTTTCATCGTCAATAGAAAGGTCCAAGGGGTACAGTAAACCTGAAGTGAAGCATCGGAATCTAAAACTGGACTCACAGGAGAGGTTCAAATCATAGAAAGTGAGAGTGTCAGTATTCTTGTACTTAAGTCGGCATTGTGACTTTTGTATTAAATTCGGATTCAATTTCTGTGTTTCATCGTCAATAAGAATGTCCAAGGGATACAGTAAACCTGAAGTGAAGCATCGGAATCTAAAACTGGACTCACGGGAGAGGTTCAAATCATAGAAAGTTAGAGTGTTAGTCCTCTTGTACTTAGGTCAGGATTCTGCATTTTGTTTTAAATTCAGATGAAATTTAGGTGTTTCATCGTCAATAAGAAGGTCCAAGGTATACAGTAAACCTGAAGTGAAGCATCGGAATCTAAAACTGGACTTACAGGAGAGGTTCAAATCATAGAGAGTTAGAGTGTCAGTCCTCTTGTACATAAATCGGCATTGTGCCTTTTGAATTTAGTTCCGTTGCAATTTCTGTGTTTCATCGTCAATTAGAAGGTGCCTAGTATACAGTAAACCTGAAGTGAAGCATCGGAATCTAAAACTGGACTCACAGGAGAGGTTAAAATCATAGAAAGTGAGAGTGTCAGTTATCTTGTACTTAAGTCGGCATTATGCCTTTTGTATTAAATTCGGATGCAATTTCTGTGTTTCATCGTCAATAAGAAGGTCCAAGGGATACAGTAAACCTGTAGTGAAGCATCGGAATCTGAAACTGGACTCACAGTAGGCGTTCAAATCATAGAAAGTTAGATTGTCATTCCTCTTGTACTTAAGTCGGCATTGTGACTTTTTTATTAAATTCAGATGCAAACTCTGTGTTTCATCGTCAATAAGAAGGTCCAAGGGATACAGTAAACCTGAAGTGAAGCATCGGAATCTAAAACTGGACTCACAGGAGAGGTTCAAATCATTGAAAGTTAGAGTGTTAGTCCTCTTGTACTTAGGTCGGATTTCTGCCTTTTGTATTAAATTCGGATGCAATTTAGGTGTTTCATCGTCAATAAGAAGGTGCAAGGTATACTGTAAACCTGTAGTGAAGCATCGGAATCTGAAACTGGACTCACAGTAGGCGTTCAAATCATAGAAAGTTAGAGTGTCATTCCTCTTGTACTTAAGTCGGCATTGTGACTTTTTTATTAAATTCAGATGCAAACTCTGTGTTTCATCGTCAATAACAAGGTCCAAGGGATACAGTAAACCTGAGGTGAAGCATCGGAATCTAAAACTAGACTCACAGGAGAGGTTGATGTCATAGAAAGTTAGAGTGTCAGTCCTCTTGTACTTAACTTGGCATTGTGCCTTTGAATTAAATTCGGATGCAAACTCTGTGTTTGATCGTCAATAAGAAGGTCCAAGTTATACAGTAAACCTGATGTGAAGCTTCGGGATCTAAAATTGGACTCACAGGAGAGGTTCAAATCATAGAAAGTTAGAGTGTCCCCCCTCTTGTATTTAAGACGGCATTGTGCCTTTTGTATTAAATTCGGATGCAAACTCTGTGTCTCATCGTCAATAAGAAGGTCCAAATTATACAGTAAACCTGAAGTTGAGCATCGGAATCCAAATCTGGACTCACAGGAGAGGTTCAAATCATAGAAAGTTAGACTGTTAGGCCTCTTGTACTTAGGTCGGCATTCTGCCTTTTGTATTAAATTCAGTTGAATTTAGGTGTTTCACCGTCAATAGGAAGGTGCAAGGTATACAGTAAACATGTAGTGATGGATCGGAATCTAAAACTGGACTCACAGGAGAGTTTCAAATCATAGAAAGTGAGACTGTCAGTCCTCTAGTACTTAAGTCGGCATTGTGCCTTTTGTATTAAATTCGGATGCAATTTCTGTGTTTCATCGTCAATAAGAAGGTCCAAGGGATACAGTAAACCTGAAGTGAAGCATCGGAATCTAAAACTGGACTCACAGGAGAGGTTCAAATCATTGAAAGTTAGAGTGTTAGTCGTCTTGTACTTAGGTCGGATTTCTGCCTTTTGTATTAAATTCGGATGCAATTTAGGTGTTTCATCGTCAATAAGAAGGTGCAAGGTATACTGTAAACCTGAAGTGAAGCATCGGAATCTAAAACTGGACTCACCGGAGAGGTTCAAATCAAAGAAAGTGAGACTGTCAGTCCTCTTGTACTTAAGTCGGCATTGTGTCTTTTGTATTAAATTCGTATGCAATTTCTGTGTTTCATCGTCAATAAAAAGGTCTAAGTTATACAGTATACCTGAAGTGAAGCAACGGAATTAAACCTGGACTCACAGGAGGGATTCAAATCATAGAAAGTTAGAGTGTCAGTCGACTAGTACTTAAGTCGGCATTGTGCCTTTTGTATTAAATTGGGATGCAATTGCTGTGTTTCATCGTCAATAAGAAACTCCAAGGGGTACAGTAAACCTGAAGTGAAGCATCGGAATCTAAAACTGGACTCACAGGAGAGGTTCAAATCATAGAAATAGAGAGTGTCAATCCTCTTTTACTTAAGTCTGCCTTGTGCCTATTGTATTAAATTCGGATGCAATTTCTGTATTTCATCGTCAATAAGAAGGTCCAACGGATACATTAAACCTAAAGTGAAGCATCGTAACCTAAAACTGGACTCACAGGAGTGGTTCAAATCATAGAAAGGGAGAGTTTCAGTCCTCTTGTACGTAAGTCGGCATTGTGCCTTTTGTATTAAATTCGGATGCAATTTCTGTGTTTCATCGTCAATTAGAATGTGCAAGGTATACAGGAAATCTGAAGTGAAGCATCGGAATCTAAAACTGGACTGACATGGGTGGTTCAAATCACAGAAAGTGAGAGTGTCAGTCCTCTTTTACTTAAGTCGGCATTGTGCCATTGGAATTTAATTCCGATGTAATTCCTGTGTTTCATCATCAATAAGAAGGTGCCTAGTATACAGTAAACCTGACGTGAAGCATCGGAATCTAAGACTGGCCTCACAGGAGAGGTTCAAATCATAGATAGTTAGAGTGTCAGTCCTCTTGTACTTAAGTCGGCATTGTGCCATTTGAATTTAATTCCGATGCAATTCCTGTGTTTCATCGTCAATAAGAAGGTGCAAGGGATTCAGTAAACCTGTAGTGATGCATCGGAATCTAAAAGTGGACTCACAGGAGATGTTCAAATCATAGATAGTGAGACTGTCAGTCCTCTTGTACTTAAGTCGCCATTGTGCCTAATGTATTAAATTCGGATGCAATTTCTGTGTTTCATCGTCAATAAGAAAGTCAAAGTTATACAGTATACCTGAAGTGAAGCATCGGAATTAAAACTGGACTCACAGGAGAGGTTCAAATCATAGAAAGTTAGAGTGTAAGTCCTCTAGTACTTAAGTCGGCATTGTGCCTTTTGTATTAAATTGGGATGCAATTTCTGTGTTTCATCGTCAATAAGAAGGTCCGAGGTATACATTAAACCTGAAGTGAAGCATCGTAATCTAAAACTGGACTCATGGGAGTGGTTCAAATCATAGAAAGGGAGAGTGTCAGTACTCTTGTACAGAAGTCGGCATTGTGCCTTTTGTAATTAATTCAGATGCAATTTCTGTGTTTCATCGTCAATAAGAATGTGCAATGTATACAGAAAACCTGAAGGGAAGCATCGGAATCTAAAATTGGACTGCCAGGAGAGGTTCAAATCACAGAAAGTGAGACTGTCAGTCCTCTTTTACTTAAGTCGGCACTGTGCCTTTTGAATTTAATTCCGTTGCTATTTCTGTGTTTCATCGTCAATTAGAAGGTGCCTAAAATACAGTAAACCTGAGTTGAAGGATCGGAATCTAAAACTGGACTCACAGGAGAGGTTCAAATCATAGAAAGTGAGAGTGTCAGTTCTCTTGTACTTAAGTCGGCATTATGCCTTTTGTATTAAATTCTGGTGCAATTTCTGTGTTTCATCGCCAATAAGAAGGTCCAAGGTATACAGTAAACCTGTAGTGAAGCATCGGAATCTGAAACTGGACTCACAGGAGAGGTTCAAATCATAGAAAGTTAGAGTGTCAGTCCTCTTGTACTTAAGTCGGCATTGTGACTTTTGTATCAAATTCTGATGCGAACTCTGTGTTTCATCGTCAATAACAAGGTCCAAGGGATACAGTAAACCTGAGGTGAAGCATCGGAATCTAAAACTAGACTCACAGGAGAGGTTGATATCATAGAAAGTTACAGTGTCAGTCCTCTTGTACTTAACTTGGCATTGTGCCTTTGGATTAAATTCGGATGCAAACTCTGTGTTTGATCGTCAATAAGAAGGTCCAAGTTATACAGATAACCTGAGGTGAAGCATCAGAATCTAAAACTGGACTCACAGGAGAGGTTCAAATCATAGAAAGTTAGAGTGTCCGCCCTCTTGTATTTAAGACGGCATTGTGCCTTTTGTATTAAATTCGGATGCAATTTCTGTGTTTCATCGTCAATAAGATGGTCCAACTTATACAGTATACCTGAAGTGAAGCAACGGAAATAAAACTGGACTCACAGGAGAGATTCAAATCATAGAAAGTTAGAGTGTCAGTCGTCAAGTACTTAAGTCGGCATTGTGCCTTTTGTATTAAATTGGGATGCAATTGCTGTGTTTCATCGTCAATAGAAAGGTCCAAGGGGTACAGTAAACCTGAAGTGAAGTATCGGAATCTAAAACTGGACTCACAGGAGAGGTTCAAATCATAGAAAGTGAGAGTGTCAGTATTCTTGTACTTAAGTCGGCATTGTGACTATTGTATTAAATTCGGATTCAATTTCTGTGTTTCATCGTCAATAAGAATGTCCAAGGGATACAGTAAACCTGAAGTGAAGCATCGGAATCTAAAACTGGACTCACGGGAGAGGTTCAAATCATAGAAAGTTAGAGTGTTAGTCCTCTTGTACTTAGGTCGGGATTCTGCATTTTGTTTTAAATTCAGATGAAATTTAGGTGTTTCATCGTCAATAAGAAGGTCCAAGGTATACAGTAAACCTGAAGTGAAGCATCGGAATCTAAAACTGGACTTACAGGAGAGGTTCAAATCATAGAGAGTTAGAGTGTCAGTCCTCTTGTACATAAATCGGCATTGTGCCTTTTGAATTTAATTCCGTTGCAATTTCTGTGTTTCATCGTCAATTAGAAGGTGCCTAGTATACAGTAAACCTGAAGTGAAGCATCGGAATCTAAAACTGGACTCACAGGAGAGGTTAAAATCATAGAAAGTGAGAGTGTCAGTTATCTTGTACTTAAGTCGGCATTATGATTTTTGTATTAAATTCGGATGCAATTTCTGTGTTTCATCGTCAATAAGAAGGTCCAAGGGATACAGTAAACCTGTAGTGAAGCATCGGAATCTGAAACTGGACTCACAGGAGGGGTTCAAATCATAGAAAGTTAGAGTGTCATTCCTCTTGTACTTAAGTCGCCATTGTGACTTTTTTATTAAATTCGGATGCAAACTCTGTGTTTCATCGTCAATAACAAGGTATAAGGGATACAGTAAACCTGAGGTGAAGCATCGGAATCTAAAACTAGACTCACAGGAGAGGTTGATATCATAGAAAGTTAGAGTGTCAGTCCTCTTGTACTTAACTTGGCATTGTGTCTTTGAATTAAATTCGGATGCAAACTCTGTGTTTGATCGTCAATAAGAAGGTCCAAGTTATACAGTAAACCTGATGTGAAGCATCGGGATCTAAAATTGGACTCACAGGAGAGGTTCAAATCATAGAAAGTTTGAGTGTCCTCCCTCTTGTATTTAAGACGGCATTGTGCCTTTTGTATTAAATTCGGATGCAAACTCTGTGTCTCATCGTCAATAAGAAGGTCCAAATTATACAGTAAACCTGAAGTTGAGCATCGGAATCCAAATCTGGACTCACAGGAGAGGTTCAAATCATAGAAAGTTAGACTGTTAGGCCTCTTGTACTTAGGTCGGCATTCTGCCTTTTGTATTAAATTCAGTTGAATTTAGGTGTTTCACCGTCAATAGGAAGGTGCAAGGTATACAGTAAACATGTAGTGATGGATCGGAATCTAAAACTGGACTCACAGGAGAGTTTCAAATCATAGAAAGTGAGACTGTCAGTCCTCTAGTACTTAAGTCGGCATTGTGCCTTTTGTATTAAATTCGGATGCAATTTCTGTGTTTCATCGTCAATAAGAAGGTCCAAGGGATACAGTAAACCTGAAGTGAAGCATGGGAATCTAAAACTGGACTCACAGGAGAGGTTCAAATCATTGAAAGTTAGAGTGTTAGTCCTCTTGTACTTAGGTCGGATTTCTTCCTTTTGTATTAAATTCGGATGCAATTTAGGTGTTTCATCGTCAATAAGAAGGTGCAAGGTATACTGTAAACCTGAAGTGAAGCATCGGAATCTAAAACTGGACTCACCGGAGAGGTTCAAATCAAAGAAAGTGAGACTGTCAGTCCTCTTGTACTAAGGTCGGCATTGTGTCTTTTGTATTAAATTCGTATGCAATTTCTGTGCTTCATCGTCAATAAAAAGGTCCAAGTTATACAGTATACCTGAAGTGAAGCAACGGAATTAAACCTGGACTCACAGGAGGGATTCAAATCATAGAAAGTTAGAGTGTCAGTCGTCTAGTACTTAAGTCGGCATTGTGCCTTTTGTATTAAATTGGGATGCAATTGCTCTGTTTCATCGTCAATAAGAAACTCCAAGGGGTACAGTAAACCTGAAGTGAAGCATCGGAATCTAAAACTGGACTCACAGGAGGGGTTTAAATCACAGAAAGTTAGGGGGTGAGTCCTTTGGTACTTAGGTGAGCATTGTGGCTTTTGTATTAAATTCGGATTCAAATTCTGTGTTTCATCGTCAATAAGAAGGTTCAAGGTATACGGTAAACCTGAAGTGAAGCATCGGAATCTAAAACTGGAGTTACAGGAGAGTTTCAAATCATAGAAAGTTAGAGTATCACTCCTCTTGTACTTAAGTCGGTTTGTGCCTTTTGTATTAAATTCGGATGCAATATCTGCGTTTCATCGTCAATAAGAAATCCAAGGGATACAGTAAACCTGAAGTGAAGCATCGGACTCTAAAACTAGACTCACAGGAGAGGTTCAAATCATAGAAAGTTAGAGTGTCAGTCCTCTTGTACTTAGGTGGGCATTCTGCCTTTTGTATTAAATTCGGATGCAATTTAGGTGTTTCATCGTCAATAAGAAGGTGCAAGGTATACTGTAAACCTGAAGTGAAGCATCGGAATCTAAAACTGGACTCACCGGAGAGGTTCAAATCAAAGAAAGTGAGACTGTCAGTCCTCTTGTACTTAAGTCGGCATTGTGTCTTTTGTATTAAATTCGTATGCAATTTCTGTGTTTCATCGTCAATAAAAAGGTACAAGGTATACAGTATACCTGAAGTGAAGCATCGGAATCTAAAACTGGACTCACAGGAGAGGTTCAAATCATAGGAAGTTAGAGTGTCGGTCCTCTTGTACTTAAGTCGGCATTATGCCCTTTGTATTAAATTCGGATGAAATTTCTGTGTTTCATCGTCAATAAGAAGGTGCAAGGAATAAAGTAAACCTGAAGTGAAGCATCGGAATCTAAAACTGGACTCACAGGAGAGGTTCAAATCTTAGAAAATTAGAGTGTCTGTCCACTTGTACTTAAGTCGGCATTGTGCCTTTTGAATTTAATTCCGATGCAACTTCTTTGTTTAATCGTCAATAAGAAGGTGTAAGGGATACAGTAAACCCGAAGTGATGCATCGGAATCTAAAACTGGACTCACAGGAGCGGTCGAAATCATACAAATGGAGAGTGTCAGTCCACTTGTACTTACGTCGGCATTGTGCCTTTTGTATTAAATTCGGATGCAATTTCTGTGTTTCATCATCAATAAGAAGGGGCAAGGTATACAGTAAACCTGAAGTGAAGCATCGGAATCTAAAACTGGACTCACAGGAGAGGTTGAAATCATAGATAGCTAGAGTGTCAGTCCCTTTTGTACTTAAGTCAGGCATTGTGCCTTTTGAATTTTATTTCGATGCAATTTCTGTGTTTCATCGTCGATAAGAAGGTGCAAGGTATACAGTCAGCCTGAAGAGAAGCATCGGAATTAAAAACTGGACTCACAGGTGAGGTTCAAATCATAGAGTGTTAGAGTGTCAGTCCTCTTGTACTTAAGTCGGCATTGTGCTTCTGTATTAAATTCGGATGCAAACTCTGTGTTTCATCGTCAATAAGAAGGTCCAAGGGATAGAGTAAACCTGAAGTGAATTATCGGAATCTAAAACTGGACTCACAGGAGAGGTTCAAATCATAGAAAGTGAGAGTGTCATTCCTCGTTTACTTGAGTCGGCATTGTGCCTTTTGTATTAAATTCGGATGCAATTTCTGTGTTTCATCGTGAATACGAAGGTCCAAAAGAAACAGTATACCTGAAGTGAAGCATCGGAATCTAAAACTGGACTTACTGGAGAGGTTCAAATCATAGAAAGTGGGATTGTCAGTCCTCTTTTACTTAAGTCGGCATTGTCCCTTTTGTATTAAATTGGGATGCACTATCTGTGTTTCATCGTCAATAAGAAGGTCAAAGGTATACAGTAAACCTGAAGTGAAGCATCGGAATCTAAAACTGGACTCACAGGAGAGGTTGAAATCATAGAAAGTTAGAGTGTCAGACCTCTTGTACTTGAGTCGGGTTAGTGCCTTTTGTATTAAACTCGGATGCAAACTCTGTGTTTCATCGTCAATAAGAAGGTCCAAGTCATACAGTATACCTGAAGTGAAGCTTCGGAATCTAAAACTGGACTCACAGGAGAGGTTCAAATCATAGAAAGTTTGAGTGTCAGCCCTCTTGTACTTAACTCGGCATTGCGCCTTCTGAATTTAATTCGGATGCAATTTCTGTGTTTCACCGCCAATAAGAAGGTCCAAGGTACATGGTAAACCTGGAGAGAAGCATCGGATTCTAAAACTGGACTCATAGGAGAGGATCAAAACATAGAAAATTAGAGTGTCAGTCCTCTTGTACTTAAGGCGGCATTGTGCCTTTTGAATTTAATTCCGACGCAATTTCTGTGTTTCATCGTCAATAAGAAGGTCCAAGGTATACAGTAAACCTGAAGTAAAGCATCGGAATCTAAAACTGGACTCACAGGAGAGGTTCAAATCATAGAAAACGAGAGTTTCAGCCCTCTTGTACTTAAGTCGGCATTGTGCCTTTTTATTAAATTCGGATGCTATTTCTATGTTTCATCCTCAATAAGAAGGTCCAAGGGATACAGTAAACCTGAGGTGAAACATCGGAATCTAAAACTGGACTCACAGTAGAAGTTCAAATCATAGAGGTTTAGAGTGTCAGTCCTCTTGTACTAAAGTCGGCATTGTGCCTTTTGAATTTAATTCCGATGCAATTTCTGTGTTTCATAGTCAATAAGAAGGTGCAAGATATACAGTAAACCTCATTGGAGAGGTTCAAATCATGGAAAGAGAGAGTGTCAGTCCTCTTTTACTTAAGTCGGAATTGTGCCTTTTGTATTAGATTCCGATGCAATTTCTGTATTTCATCGTCAATAAGAAGGTCCAAGGGATACAGTAAACCTGAAGTGAAGCATCGGAATCTAAAACTGGACTCACAGGAGAGGTTTAAATCATAGAAAGAAAGAGTGTCAGTCCTCTTGTACTTTAGTAGGCATTGTGCTTTTTGTATTAAATTCTGATGCAATATCTGTGTTTCATCGTCAATAAGAAGGTGCAAAGTATACAGTAAACCTGAAGTGATCCATCGGAATCTAAAACTGGACTCACAGGAGAGGATCAAATCATAGAAAGAGAGAGTGTCAGTCCTCTTTCACTTAAGTCGGCATTGTGACTATTGTATTAAATTCGGATGCAATTTCTGTGTTTCATCGTGAATGAGAAGGTGCAAGGTATACAGTAAACCTGAAGTGAAGCATCGGAATCTAGAACTGGACCCACAGGAGAGGTTCAAATCGTAGAAAGTGAGAGCGTCAGTCCTCTTGTACATAAGTCGTCATTGTGCCTTTTGTATTAAATTCCGATGCAATTTATGTGTTTCATCGTCAATAAGAAGGGGCAAAGTATACAGTAAGCCCGAAGTGATGCATCGGAATCTGAAACTGGTCTCACAGGAGAGGTTCAAATCGTAGAAAGTGGGAGTGTCAGTCCACTTGTACTTAAGTTGGCATTCTGATTTTTGTATTAAATTGGGATGCAATTTCTGTGTTTCATCGTCAATAAGAAGGTGCAAGGCTTACAGAACAACCTGAAGTGAAGCATCAGAATCTAAAACTGGTCTCACACGAGAGGTTCAAATCATGTAAAGTGAGAGTGTCAGTCCTCTTTTACTTAAGTGGGCATTGTGCCTTTTGTATTAAATTCGGATGCAATTTCTGTGTTTCATCGTCAATAAGAAGGTCCAAGGGATACAGTAAACCTGAAGTGAAGCATCGGAATCTAAAACTGGACTCACATGAGATGTTCAAATCATAGAAAGTGAGAGTGTCAGTCCTCATGTACTTAAGTCGGCATTGTCCCTTTTGTATTAAATTCGGATTCAATTTCTGTGTTTCATCGTCAATAAGAAGGTCCAAGGGATACAGTAAACCTGAAGTGAAGCATCGGAATCTAAAACTGGACTCACAGGAGAGGTTCAAATCATAGAAAGTGAGAGTGTTAGTCCTCTTTTACTTAAGTCGGCATTGTGCCATTTGTATTAAATTCGGATGCAGTTTCTGTGTTTCATCGTCAATAAGAAGGAGCAAGGTATACAGTAAAACTTGAAGTGAAGCATCGGAATCTAAAACTGGACTCACAGGAGAGGTTCAAATCTTAGAAAGTTAGAGTGCCAGTCCTCTTGTACTTAAGTCGGCATTGTGCCTTTTGTATTTAATTTCGATGCAATTTCTGTATTTCATCGTCAATAAGAAGGTCCAAGGGATACAGTAAACCTGAAGTGAAGCATCGGAATCTAATACTGGACTCACAGGAGAGGTTCAAATCATAGATAGTTAGAGTGTCAGTCCTCTTTTACTTAAGTCGGCATTGTGCCTTTTGTATTAAATTCGGATGCAATTTCTGTGTTTCGTCGTCAATAAGAAGGAGCAAGGTATACAGTAAAACTTGAAGTGAAGCATCGGAATCTAAAACAGGACTCACAGGAGAGGTTCAAATCTTAGAAAGTTAGAGTGCCAGTCCTCTTTTACTTAAGTCGGCATTGTGCCTTTTGTATTAAATTCGGATGCAATTTAGGTGTTTCATCGTCAATAAGAAGGTGCAAGGTATACAGTATACCTGAAGTGAAGCATCGGAATCTAACACTGGACTCACAGGAGAGGTTCAAATCATAGAAAGTTAGAGTGTCAGTCCTCTTGTACTTAGGTGGGCATTCTGCCTTTTGTATTAAATTCGGATGCAATTTAGGTGTTTCATCGTCAATAAGAAGGTGCAAGGTATACAGTAAACCTGAAGTTAAGCTTCAGAATCTAGAACTGGACTCACCGGAGAGGTTCAAATCATAGAAAGTGAGACTGTCAGTCCTCTTGTACTTAAGTCGGCATTGTGTCTTTTGTATTAAATTCGTATGCAATTTCTGTGTTTCACCGTCAATAAAAAGGTACAAGGTATACAGTATACCTGAAGTGAAGCATCGGAATCTAAAACTGGACTCACAGGAGAGGTTCAAATCATAGAAAGTTAGAGTGTCAGTCCTCTTGTACTTAAATCGGCATTGTGCCTTTTGAATTTAATTCCGACGCAATTTCTGTTTCATCGTCAATAAGAAGGTCCGAGGTATACAGTAAACCTGAAGTAAAGCATCGGAATCTAAAACTGGACTCACAGGAGAGGTTCAAATCATTAAAAACGAGAGTGTCAGCTCTCTTGTACTTAAGTCGGCATTGTGCCTTTTTATTAAATTCGGATGCAATTTCTATGTTTCATCCTCAATAAGAAGGTCCAAGGGATACAGTAAACCTGAGGTGAAACATCGGAATCTAATACTGGACTCACAGGAGAGGTTCAAATCATAGTAAGTTAGAGTGTCAGTCCTCTTGTACGTAAGTCGGCATTGTGCATTTTGTATTAAATTCTGATGCAATTTCTGTGTTTCATCGTCAATAAGAAGGTGCAAGGTATACAGTAAACCTGAAGTGATGCATCGGAATCTAAAACTGGACTCACAGGAGAGGATCAAATCATAGAAAGAGAGAGTGTCAGTCCTCTTTTACTTAAGTCGGCATTGTGACTTTTGTATTAAATTCGGAAGCAATTTCTGTGTTTCATCGTGAATGAGAAGGTGCAAGGTATACAGTAAACCTGAAGTGAAGCATCGGAATCTAGAACTGGACCCACAGGAGAGGTTCAAATCGTAGAAAGTGAGAGCGTCAGCCCTCTTGTACATAAGTAGTCATTGTGCCTTTTGTATTAAATTCCGATGCAATTTCTGTGTTTCATCGTCAATAAGAAGGTGCAAGGTATACAGTAAACCCAAAGTGATGCATCGGAATCTAAAACTGGTCTCACAGGAGAGGTTCAAATCGTAGAAAGTGGGAGTGTCAGTCCACTTGTACTTAAGTTGGCATTCTGATTTTTGTATTAAATTCGGATGCAATTTCTGTGTTTCATCGTCAATAAGAAAGTGCAAGGCATACAGAAAAACCTGAAGTGAAGCATCAGAATCTAAAACTGGTCTCACACGAGAGGTTCAAATCATGTAAAGTGAGAGTGTCAGTCCTCTTTTACTTAAGTCGGCATTGTGCCTTTTGTATTAAATTCGGATGCAATTTCTGTGTTTCATCGTCAATAAGAAGGTCCAAGGGATACAGTAAACCTGAAGTGAAGCATCGGAATCTAAAACTGGACTCACATGAGATGTTCAAATCATAGAAAGTGAGAGTGTCAGTCCTCATGTACTTAAGTCGGCATTGTCCCTTTTGTATTAAATTCGGATTCAATTTCTGTGTTTCATCGTCAATAAGAAGGTCCAAGGGATACAGTAAACCTGAAGTGAAGCATCGGAATCTAAAACTGGACTCTCAGGAGAGGTTCAAATCATAGGAAGTGAGAGTGTTAGTCCTGTTTTACTTAAGTCGGCATTGTGCCATTTGTATTAAATTCGGATGCAGTTTCTGTGTTTCATCGTCAATAAGAAGGAGCAAGGTATACAGTAAAACTTGAAGTGAAGCATCGGAATCTAAAACTGGACTCACAGGAGAGGTTCAAACCTTAGAAAGTTAGAGTGCCAGTCCTCTTGTACTTAAGTCGGCATTGTGCCTTTTGTATTTAATTTCGATGCAATTTCTGTATTTCATCGTCAATAAGAAGGTCCAAGGGATACAGTAAACCTGAAGTGAAGCATCGGAATCTAATACTGGACTCACAGGAGAGGTTCAAATCATAGATAGTTAGAGTGTCAGTCCTCTTTTACTTAAGTCGGCATTGTGCCTTTTGTATTAAATTCGGATGCAATTTCTGTGTTTCGTCGTCAATAAGAAGGAGCAAGGTATACAGTAAAACTTGAAGTGAAGCATCGGAATCTAAAACAGGACTCACAGGAGAGGTTCAAATCTTAGAAAGTTAGAGTGCCAGTCCTCTTTTACTTAAGTCGGCATTGTGCCTTTTGTATTAAATTCGGATGCAATTTAGGTGTTTCATCGTCAATAAGAAGGTGCAAGGTATACAGTATACCTGAAGTGAAGCATCGGAATCTAACACTGGACTCACAGGAGAGGTTCAAATCATAGAAAGTTAGAGTGTCAGTCCTCTTGTACTTAGGTGGGCATTCTGCCTTTTGTATTAAATTCGGATGCAATTTAGGTGTTTCATCGTCAATAAGAAGGTGCAAGGTATACAGTAAACCTGAAGTTAAGCTTCAGAATCTAGAACTGGACTCACCGGAGAGGTTCAAATCATAGAAAGTGAGACTGTCAGTCCTCTTGTACTTAAGTCGGCATTGTGTCTTTTGTATTAAATTCGTATGCAATTTCTGTGTTTCACCGTCAATAAAAAGGTACAAGGTATACAGTATACCTGAAGTGAAGCGTCGGAATCTAAAACTGGACTCACAGGAGAGGTTCAAATCATAGAAAGTTAGAGTGTCAGTCCTCTTGTACTTAAGTCGGCATTGTGCCTTTTTATTAAATTCGGATGCAATTTCTATGTTTCATCCTCAATAAGAAGGTCCAAGGGATACAGTAAACCTGAGGTGAAACATCAGAATCTAAAACTGGACTCACAGGAGAGGTTCAAATCATAGACAGTTAGAGTGTCAGTCCTCTTGTACTAAAGTCGGCATTGTGCCTTTTGAATTTAATTCCGATGCAATTTCTGTGTTTCATCGTCAATAAGAAGGTGCAAGATATACAGTAAACCTGAAGTTAAGCATCGGAATCTAAAACTGGACTCATTGGAGAGGTTCAAATCATAGAAAGAGAGAGTGTCAGTCCTCTTTTACTTAAGTCGGCATTGTGCCTTTTGTATTAAATTCCGATGCAATTTCTGTATTTCATCGTCAATAAGAAGGTCCAAGGGATACAGTAAACCTGAAGTGAAGCATCGGAATCTAATACTGGACTCACAGGAGAGGTTCAAATCATAGTAAGTTAGAGTATCAGTCCTCTTGTACTTAAGTCGGCATTGTGCCTTTTGTATTAAATTCTGATGCAATTTCTGTGTTTCATCGTCAATAAGAAGGTGCAAGGTATACAGTAAACCTGAAGTGATGCATCGGAATCTAAAACTGGACTCACAGGAGAGGATTAAATCATAGAAAGAGAGAGTGTCAGTCCTCTTTTACTTAAGTCGGCATTGTGACTTTTGTATTAAATTCGGAAGCAATTTCTGTGTTTCATCGTGAATGAGAAGGTGCAAGGTATACAGTAAACCTGAAGTGAAGCATCGGAATCTAGAACTGGACCCACAGGAGAGGTTCAAATCGTAGAAAGTGAGAGCGTCAGCCCTCTTGTACATAAGTAGTCATTGTGCCTTTTGTATTAAATTCCGATGCAATTTCTGTGTTTCATCGTCAATAAGAAGGTGCAAGGTATACAGTAAACCCAAAGTGATGCATCGGAATCTAAAACTGGTCTCACAGGAGAGGTTCAAATCGTAGAAAGTGGGAGTGTCAGTCCACTTGTACTTAAGTTGGCATTCTGATTTTTGTATTAAATTCGGATGCAATTTCTGTGTTTCATCGTCAATAAGAAAGTGCAAGGCATACAGAAAAACCTGAAGTGAAGCATCAGAATCTAAAACTGGTCTCACACGAGAGGTTCAAATCATGTAAAGTGAGAGTGTCAGTCCTCTTTTACTTAAGTCGGCATTGTGCCTTTTGTATTAAATTCGGATGCAATTTCTGTGTTTCATCGTCAATAAGAAGGTCCAAGGGATACAGTAAACCTGAAGTGAAGCATCGGAATCTAAAACTGGACTCACATGAGATGTTCAAATCATAGAAAGTGAGAGTGTCAGTCCTCATGTACTTAAGTCGGCATTGTCCCTTTTGTATTAAATTCGGATTCAATTTCTGTGTTTCATCGTCAATAAGAAGGTCCAAGGGATACAGTAAACCTGAAGTGAAGCATCGGAATCTAAAACTGGACTCTCAGGAGAGGTTCAAATCATAGAAAGTGAGAGTGTTAGTCCTCTTTTACTTAAGTCGGCATTGTGCCATTTGTATTAAATTCGGATGCAGTTTCTGTGTTTCATCGTCAATAAGAAGGAGCAAGGTATACAGTAAAACTTGAAGTGAAGCATCGGAATCTAAAACTGGACTCACAGGAGAGGTTCAAATCTTAGAAAGTTAGAGTGCCAGTCCTCTTGTACTTAAGCCGGCATTGTGCCTTTTGTATTTAATTTCGATGCAATTTCTGTATTTCATCGTCAATAAGAAGGTCCAAGGGATACAGTAAACCTGAAGTGAAGCATCGGAATCTAATACTGGACTCACAGGAGAGGTTCAAATCATAGATAGTTAGAGTGTCAGTCCTCTTTTACTTAAGTCGGCATTATGCCTTTTGTATTAAATTCGGATGCAATTTCTGTGTTTCGTCGTCAATAAGAAGGTGCAAGGGATACAGTAAACCTTAAGTGAAGCATCGGAATCTAAAACTGGACTTACAGGAGAGGTTCAAATCATAGAAAGTTAGAGTATCACTCCTGTTGTACATAAGTCAGTTTGTGCCTTTTGTATTAAATATGGATGCAATATCTGTGTTTCATCGTCAATAAGAAGTCCATGGGATACAGTAAACCTGAAGTGAAGCATTGGAATCTAAAACTGGACTCACAGGAGAGGTTCAAATCATAGAAAGTTAGAGTGTCAGTCCTCTTGTACTTAGGTGGGCATTCTGCCTTTTGTATTAAATTCTGATGCAATTTAGGTGTTTCATCGTCAATAAGAAGGTGCAAGGTATACAGTATACCTGAAGTGAATCATCGGAATCTAAAACTGGACTCACAGGAGAGGTTCAAATCATAGAAAGTTAGAGTGTCAGTCCTCTTGTACTTAAGTCGGCATTGTGCCTTTTGTATTAAATTGGGATGCAATTTCTGTGTTTCATCGTCAATAAGATGGACCAAGGGATACAGTAAACCTTAAGTGAAGCATCGAAATCTAAAAGTGGGCTCACAGGAGAGGATCAAATCATAGAAAGTAAGAGTGTCGGTCCTCTTGTACTTAAGTCGGCACTGTGCCCTTTGTATTAAAATTCGTATGCAATTTCTGTGTTTCATCGTCAATAAAAAGGTGCAAGGTATCAAGTAAACCTGAAGTGAAGCATCGGAATCTAAAACTGGACTCACAGGAGAGGTTCAAATCTTAGAAAGTTAGAGTGCCAGTCCTCTTGTACTTAAGTCGGCATTGTGCCTTTTGTATTTAATTTCGATGCAATTTCTGTATTTCATCGTCAATAAGAAGGTCCAAGGGATACAGTAAACCTGAAGTGAAGCATCGGAATCTAATACTGGACTCACAGGAGAGGTTCAAATCATAGATAGTTAGAGTGTCAGTCCTCTTTTACTTAAGTCGGCATTGTGCCTTTTGTATTAAATTCGGATGCAATTTCTGTGTTTCGTCGTCAATAAGAAGGAGCAAGGTATACAGTAAAACTTGAAGTGAAGCATCGGAATCTAAAACAGGACTCACAGGAGAGGTTCAAATCTTAGAAAGTTAGAGTGCCAGTCCTCTTTTACTTAAGTCGGCATTGTGCCTTTTGTATTAAATTCGGATGCAATTTAGGTGTTTCATCGTCAATAAGAAGGTGCAAGGTATACAGTATACCTGAAGTGAAGCATCGGAATCTAACACTGGACTCACAGGAGAGGTTCAAATCATAGAAAGTTAGAGTGTCAGTCCTCTTGTACTTAGGTGGGCATTCTGCCTTTTGTATTAAATTCGGATGCAATTTAGGTGTTTCATCGTCAATAAGAAGGTGCAAGGTATACAGTAAACCTGAAGTTAAGCTTCAGAATCTAGAACTGGACTCACCGGAGAGGTTCAAATCATAGAAAGTGAGACTGTCAGCCCTCTTGTACTTAAGTCGGCATTGTGTCTTTTGTATTAAATTCGTATGCAATTTCTGTGTTTCACCGTCAATAAAAAGGTACAAGGTATACAGTATACCTGAAGTGAAGCATCGGAATCTAAAACTGGACTCACAGGAGAGGTTCAAATCATAGAAAGTTAGAGTGTCAGTCCTCTTGTACTTAAATCGGCATTGTGCCTTTTGAATTTAATTCCGACGCAATTTCTGTTTCATCGTCAATAAGAAGGTCCGAGGTATACAGTAAACCTGAAGTAAAGCATCGGAATCTAAAACTGGACTCACAGGAGAGGTTCAAATCATTAAAAACGAGAGTGTCAGCTCTCTTGTACTTAAGTCGGCATTGTGCCTTTTTATTAAATTCGGATGCAATTTCTATGTTTCATCCTCAATAAGAAGGTCCAAGGGATACAGTAAACCTGAGGTGAAACATCGGAATCTAAAACTGGACTCACAGGAGAGGTTCAAATCATAGAGGTTTAGAGTGTCAGTCCTCTTGTACTAAAGTCGGCATTGTGCCTTTTGAATTTAATTCCGATGCAATTTCTGTGTTTCATCGTCAATAAGAAGGTGCAAGATATACAGTAAACCTGAAGTTAAGCATCGGAATCTAAAACTGGACTCATTGGAGAGGTTCAAATCATAGAAAGAGAGAGTGTCAGTCCTCTTTTACTTAAGTCGGCATTGTGCCTTTTGTATTAAATTCCGATGCAATTTCTGTATTTCATCGTCAATAAGAAGGTCCAAGGGATACAGTAAACCTGAAGTGAAGCATCGGAATCTGATACTGGACTCACAGGAGAGGTTCAAATCATAGTAAGTTAGAGTGTCAGTCCTCTTGTACGTAAGTCGGCATTGTGCATTTTGAATTTAATTCCGATGCAATTTCTGTGTTTCATCGCCAATAAGAAGGTGCAAGGTATACTGTAAACCTGAAGTGAAGCATCGGAATCTAAAACTGGACTCACAGGAGAGGTTTAAATCATAGAAAGAAAGAGTGTCAGTCCTCTTGTACTTAAGTCGGCATTGTGCCTTTTGTATTAAATTCTGATGCAATTTCTGTGTTTCATCGTCAATAAGAAGGTGCAAGGTATACAGTAAACCTGAAGTGATGCATCGGAATCTAAAACTGGACTCACAGGAGAGGATCAAATCATAGAAAGAGAGAGTGTCAGTCCTCTTTTACTTAAGTCGGCATTGTGACTTTTGTATTAAATTCGGAAGCAATTTCTGTGTTTCATCGTGAATGAGAAGGTGCAAGGTATACAGTAAACCTGAAGTGAAGCATCGGAATCTAGAACTGGACCCACAGGAGAGGTTCAAATCGTAGAAAGTGAGAGCGTCAGCCCTCTTGTACATAAGTAGTCATTGTGCCTTTTGTATTAAATTCCAATGCAATTTCTGTGTTTCATCGTCAATAAGAAGGTGCAAGGTATACAGTAAACCCAAAGTGATGCATCGGAATCTAAAACTGGTCTCACAGGAGAGGTTCAAATCGTAGAAAGTGGGAGTGTCAGTCCACTTGTACTTAAGTTGGCATTCTGATTTTTGTATTAAATTCGGATGCAATTTCTGTGTTTCATCGTCAATAAGAAAGTGCAAGGCATACAGAAAAACCTGAAGTGAAGCATCAGAATCTAAAACTGGTCTCACACGAGAGGTTCAAATCATGTAAAGTGAGAGTGTCAGTCCTCTTTTACTTAAGTCGGCATTGTGCCTTTTGTATTAAATTCGGATGCAATTTCTGTGTTTCATCGTCAATAAGAAGGTCCAAGGGATACAGTAAACCTGAAGTGAAGCATCGGAATCTAAAACTGGACTCACATGAGATGTTCAAATCATAGAAAGTGAGAGTGTCAGTCCTCATGTACTTAAGTCGGCATTGTCCCTTTTGTATTAAATTCGGATTCAATTTCTGTGTTTCATCGTCAATAAGAAGGTCCAAGGGATACAGTAAACCTGAAGTGAAGCATCGGAATCTAAAACTGGACTCTCAGGAGAGGTTCAAATCATAGAAAGTGAGAGTGTTAGTCCTCTTTTACTTAAGTCGGCATTGTGCCATTTGTATTAAATTCGGATGCAGTTTCTGTGTTTCATCGTCAATAAGAAGGAGCAAGGTATACAGTAAAACTTGAAGTGAAGCATCGGAATCTAAAACTGGACTCACAGGAGAGGTTCAAATCTTAGAAAGTTAGAGTGCCAGTCCTCTTGTACTTAAGTCGGCATTGTGCCTTTTGTATTTAATTTCGATGCAATTTCTGTATTTCATCGTCAATAAGAAGGTCCAAGGGATACAGTAAACCTGAAGTGAAGCATCGGAATCTAATACTGGACTCACAGGAGAGGTTCAAATCATAGATAGTTAGAGTGTCAGTCCTCTTTTACTTAAGTCGGCATTGTGCCTTTTGTATTAAATTCGGATGCAATTTATGTGTTTCGTCGTCAATAAGAAGGAGCAAGGTATACAGTAAAACTTGAAGTGAAGCATCGGAATCTAAAACAGGACTCACAGGAGAGGTTCAAATCTTAGAAAGTTAGAGTGCCAGTCCTCTTTTACTTAAGTCGGCATTGTGCCTTTTGTATTAAATTCGGATGCAATTTAGGTGTTTCATCGTCAATAAGAAGGTGCAAGGTATACAGTATACCTGAAGTGAAGCATCGGAATCTAACACTGGACTCACAGGAGAGGTTCAAATCATAGAAAGTTAGAGTGTCAGTCCTCTTGTACTTAGGTGGGCATTCTGCCTTTTGTATTAAATTCGGATGCAATTTAGGTGTTTCATCGTCAATAAGAAGGTGCAAGGTATACAGTAAACCTGAAGTTAAGCTTCAGAATCTAGAACTGGACTCACCGGAGAGGTTCAAATCATAGAAAGTGAGACTGTCAGTCCTCTTGTACTTAAGTCGGCATTGTGTCTTTTGTATTAAATTCGTATGCAATTTCTGTGTTTCACCGTCAATAAAAAGGTACAAGGTATACAGTATACCTGAAGTGAAGCATCGGAATCTAAAACTGGACTCACAGGAGAGGTTCAAATCATAGAAAGTTAGAGTGTCAGTCCTCTTGTACTTAAATCGGCATTGTGCCTTTTGAATTTAATTCCGACGCAATTTCTGTTTCATCGTCAATAAGAAGGTCCGAGGTATACAGTAAACCTGAAGTAAAGCATCGGAATCTAAAACTGGACTCACAGGAGAGGTTCAAATCATTAAAAACGAGAGTGTCAGCTCTCTTGTACTTAAGTCGGCATTGTGCCTTTTTATTAAATTCGGATGCAATTTCTATGTTTCATCCTCAATAAGAAGGTCCAAGGGATACAGTAAACCTGAGGTGAAACATCGGAATCTAAAACTGGACTCACAGGAGAGGTTCAAATCATAGAGGTTTAGAGTGTCAGTCCTCTTGTACTAAAGTCGGCATTGTGCCTTTTGAATTTAATTCCGATGCAATTTCTGTGTTTCATCGTCAATAAGAAGGTGCAAGATATACAGTAAACCTGAAGTTAAGCATCGGAATCTAAAACTGGACTCATTGGAGAGGTTCAAATCATAGAAAGAGAGAGTGTCAGTCCTCTTTTACTTAAGTCGGCATTGTGCCTTTTATATTAAATTCCGATGCAATTTCTGTATTTCATCGTCAATAAGAAGGTCCAAGGGATACAGTAAACCTGAAGTGAAGCATCGGAATCTAAACTGGACTCACAGGAGAGGTTCAAATCATAGAAAGTGAGAGTGTCAGTATTCTTTTACTTAAGTCGGCATTGTGACTATTGTATTAAATTCGGATTCAATTTCTGTGTTTCATCGTCAATAAGAATGTCCAAGGGATACAGTAAACCTGAAGTGAAGCATCGGAATCTAAAACTGGACTCACGGGAGAGGTTCAAATCATAGAAAGTTAGAGTGTTAGTCCTCTTGTACTTAGGTCGGGATTCTGCATTTTGTTTTAAATTCAGATGAAATTTAGGTGTTTCATCGTCAATAAGAAGGTCCAAGGTATACAGTAAACCTGAAGTGAAGCATCGGAATCTAAAACTGGACTTACAGGAGAGGTTCAAATCATAGAGAGTTAGAGTGTCAGTCCTCTTGTACATAAATCGGCATTGTGCCTTTTGAATTTAATTCCGTTGCAATTTCTGTGTTTCATCGTCAATTAGAAGGTGCCTAGTATACAGTAAACCTGAAGTGAAGCATCGGAATCTAAAACTGGACTCACAGGAGAGGTTAAAATCATAGAAAGTGAGAGTGTCAGTTATCTTGTACTTAAGTCGGCATTATGATTTTTGTATTAAATTCGGATGCAATTTCTGTGTTTCATCGTCAATAAGAAGGTCCAAGGGATACAGTAAACCTGTAGTGAAGCATCGGAATCTGAAACTGGACTCACAGGAGGGGTTCAAATCATAGAAAGTTAGAGTGTCATTCCTCTTGTACTTAAGTCGGCATTGTGACTTTTTTATTAAATTCGGATGCAAACTCTGTGTTTCATCGTCAATAACAAGGTATAAGGGATACAGTAAACCTGAGGTGAAGCATCGGAATCTAAAACTAGACTCACAGGAGAGGTTGATATCATAGAAAGTTAGAGTGTCAGTCCTCTTGTACTTAACTTGGCATTGTGTCTTTGAATTAAATTCGGATGCAAACTCTGTGTTTGATCGTCAATAAGAAGGTCCAAGTTATACAGTAAACCTGATGTGAAGCATCGGGATCTAAAATTGGACTCACAGGAGAGGTTCAAATCATAGAAAGTTTGAGTGTCCGCCCTCTTGTATTTAAGACGGCATTGTGCCTTTTGTATTAAATTCGGATGCAAACTCTGTGTCTCATCGTCAATAAGAAGGTCCAAATTATACAGTAAACCTGAAGTTGAGCATCGGAATCCAAATCTGGACTCACAGGAGAGGTTCAAATCATAGAAAGTTAGACTGTTAGGCCTCTTGTACTTAGGTCGGCATTCTGCCTTTTGTATTAAATTCAGTTGAATTTAGGTGTTTCACCGTCAATAGGAAGGTGCAAGGTATACAGTAAACATGTAGTGATGGATCGGAATCTAAAACTGGACTCACAGGAGAGTTTCAAATCATAGAAAGTGAGACTGTCAGTCCTCTAGTACTTAAGTCGGCATTGTGCCTTTTGTATTAAATTCGGATGCAATTTCTGTGTTTCATCGTCAATAAGAAGGTCCAAGGGATACAGTAAACCTGAAGTGAAGCATCGGAATCTAAAACTGGACTCACAGGAGAGGTTCAAATCATTGAAAGTTAGAGTGTTAGTCCTCTTGTACTTAGGTCGGATTTCTGCCTTTTGTATTAAATTCGGATGCAATTTAGGTGTTTCATCGTCAATAAGAAGGTGCAAGGTATACTGTAAACCTGAAGTGAAGCATCGGAATCTAAAACTGGACTCACCGGAGAGGTTCAAATCAAAGAAAGTGAGACTGTCAGTCCTCTTGTACTAAGGTCGGCATTGTGTCTTTTGTATTAAATTCGTAAGCAATTTCTGTGCTTCATCGTCATAAAAAGGTCCAAGTTATACAGTATACCTGAAGTGAAGCAACGGAATTAAACCTGGACTCACAGGAGGGATTCAAATCATAGAAAGTTAGAGTGTCAGTCGTCTAGTACTTAAGTCGGCATTGTGCCTTTTGTATTAAATTGGGATGCAATTGCTGTGTTTCATCGTCAATAAGAAACTCCAAGGGGTACAGTAAACCTGAAGTGAAGCATCGGAATCTGAAACTGGACTCACAGGAGGGGTTTAAATCACAGAAAGTTAGGGGGTGAGTCCTTTGGTACTTAGGTGAGCATTGTGGCTTTTGTATTAAATTCGGATTCAAATTCTGTGTTTCATCGTCAATAAGAAGGTTCAAGGTATACGGTAAACCTGAAGTGAAGCATCGGAATCTAAAACTGGAGTTACAGGAGAGTTTCAAATCATAGAAAGTTAGAGTATCACTCCTCTTGTACTTAAGTCGCTTTGTGCCTTTTGTATTAAATTCGGATGCAATATCTGCGTTTCATCGTCAATAAGAAATCCAAGGGATACAGTAAACCTGAAGTGAAGCATCGGACTCTAAAACTAGACTCACAGGAGAGGTTCAAATCATAGAAAGTTAGAGTGTCAGTCCTCTTGTACTTAGGTGGGCATTCTGCCTTTTGTATTAAATTCGGATGCAATTTAGGTGTTTCATCGTCAATAAGAAGGTGCAAGGTATACTGTAAACCTGAAGTGAAGCATCGGAATCTAAAACTGGACTCACCGGAGAGGTTCAAATCAAAGAAAGTGAGACTGTCAGTCCTCTTGTACTTAAGTCGGCATTGTGTCTTTTGTATTAAATTCGTATGCAATTTCTGTGTTTCATCGTCAATAAAAAGGTACAAGGTATACAGTATACCTGAAGTGAAGCATCGGAATCTAAAACTGGACTCACAGGAGAGGTTCAAATCATAGGAAGTTAGAGTGTCGGTCCTCTTGTACTTAAGTCGGCATTATGCCCTTTGTATTAAATTCGGATGAAATTTCTGTGTTTCATCGTCAATAAGAAGGTGCAAGGAATAAAGTAAACCTGAAGTGAAGCATCGGAATCTAAAACTGGACTCACAGGAGAGGTTCAAATCTTAGAAAATTAGAGTGTCTGTCCACTTGTACTTAAGTCGGCATTGTGCCTTTTGAATTTAATTCCGATGCAACTTCTTTGTTTAATCGTCAATAAGAAGGTGTAAGGGATACAGTAAACCCGAAGTGATGCATCGGAATCTAAAACTGGACTCACAGGAGCGGTCGAAATCATACAAATGGAGAGTGTCAGTCCACTTGTACTTACGTCGGCACTGTGCCTTTTGTATTAAATTCGGATGCAATTTCTGTGTTTCATCATCAATAAGAAGGGGCAAGGTATACAGTAAACCTGAAGTGAAGCATCGGAATCTAAAACTGGACTCACAGGAGAGGTTGAAATCATAGATAGCTAGAGTGTCAGTCCCTTTTGTACTTAAGTCAGGCATTGTGCCTTTTGAATTTTATTTCGATGCAATTTCTGTGTTTCATCGTCGATAAGAAGGTGCAAGGTATACAGTCAGCCTGAAGAGAAGCATCGGAATTAAAAACTGGACTCACAGGTGAGGTTCAAATCATAGAGTGTTAGAGTGTCAGTCCTCTTGTACTTAAGTCGGCATTGTGCTTCTGTATTAAATTCGGATGCAAACTCTGTGTTTCATCGTCAATAAGAAGGTCCAAGGGATAGAGTAAACCTGAAGTGAATTATCGGAATCTAAAACTGGACTCACAGGAGAGGTTCAAATCATAGAAAGTGAGAGTGTCATTCCTCGTTTACTTGAGTCGGCATTGTGCCTTTTGTATTAAATTCGGATGCAATTTCTGTGTTTCATCGTGAATACGAAGGTCCAAAGGAAACAGTATACCTGAAGTGAAGCATCGGAATCTAAAACTGGACTTACTGGAGAGGTTCAAATCATAGAAAGTGGGATTGTCAGTCCTCTTTTACTTAAGTCGGCATTGTCCCTTTTGTATTAAATTGGGATGCAATATCTGTGTTTCATCGTCAATAAGAAGGTCAAAGGTATACAGTAAACCTGAAGTGAAGCATCGGAATCTAAAACTGGACTCACAGGAGAGGTTGAAATCATAGAAAGTTAGAGTGTCAGACCTCTTGTACTTGAGTCGGGTTAGTGCCTTTTGTATTAAACTCGGATGCAAACTCTGTGTTTCATCGTCAATAAGAAGGTCCAAGTCATACAGTATACCTGAAGTGAAGCTTCGGAATCTAAAACTGGACTCACAACAGAGGTTCAAATCATAGAAAATTTGAGTGTCAGCCCTCTTGTACTTAACTCGGCATTGCGCCTTCTGAATTTAATTCGGATGCAATTTCTGTGTTTCACCGCCAATAAGAAGGTCCAAGGTACATGGTAAACCTGGAGAGAAGCATCGGATTCTAAAACTGGACTCATAGGAGAGGATCAAAACATAGAAAATTAGAGTGTCAGTCCTCTTGTACTTAAGGCGGCATTGTGCCTTTTGAATTTAATTCCGACGCAATTTCTGTGTTTCATCGTCAATAAGAAGGTCCAAGGTATACAGTAAACCTGAAGTAAAGCATCGGAATCTAAAACTGGACTCACAGGAGAGGTTCAAATCATAGAAAACGAGAGTTTCAGCCCTCTTGTACTTAAGTCGGCATTGTGCCTTTTTATTAAATTCGGATGCTATTTCTATGTTTCATCCTCAATAAGAAGGTACAAGGGATACAGTAAACCTGAGGTGAAACATCGGAATCTAAAACTGGACTCACAGGAGAAGTTCAAATCATAGAGGTTTAGAGTGTCAGTCCTCTTGTACTAAAGTCGGCATTGTGCCTTTTGAATTTAATTCCGATGCAATTTCTGTGTTTCATAGTCAATAAGAAGGTGCAAGATATACAGTAAACCTCATTGGAGAGGTTCAAATCATAGAAAGAGAGAGTGTCAGTCCTCTTTTACTTAAGTCGGAATTGTGCCTTTTGTATTAGATTCCGATGCAATTTCTGTATTTCATCGTCAATAAGAAGGTCCAAGGGATACAGTAAACCTGAAGTGAAGCATCGGAATCTAAAACTGGACTCACAGGAGAGGTTTAAATCATAGAAAGAAAGAGTGTCAGTCCTCTTGTACTTTAGTAGGCATTGTGCTTTTTGTATTAAATTCTGATGCAATATCTGTGTTTCATCGTCAATAAGAAGGTGCAAAGTATACAGTAAACCTGAAGTGATCCATCGGAATCTAAAACTGGACTCACAGGAGAGGATCAAATCATAGAAAGAGAGAGTGTCAGTCCTCTTTTACTTAAGTCGGCATTGTGACTATTGTATTAAATTCGGATGCAATTTCTGTGTTTCATCGTGAATGAGAAGGTGCAAGGTATACAGTAAACCTGAAGTGAAGCATCGGAATCTAGAACTGGACCCACAGGAGAGGTTCAAATCGTAGAAAGTGAGAGCGTCAGTCCTCTTGTACATAAGTCGTCATTGTGCCTTTTGTATTAAATTTCCGATGCAATTTATGTGTTTCATCGTCAATAAGAAGGGGCAAAGTATACAGTAAACCCGAAGTGATGCATCGGAATCTGAAACTGGTCTCACAGGAGAGGTTCAAATCGTAGAAAGTGGGAGTGTCAGTCCACTTGTACTTAAGTTGGCATTCTGATTTTTGTATTAAATTCGGATGCAATTTCTGTGTTTCATCGTCAATAAGAAGGTGCAAGGCTTACAGAACAACCTGAAGTGAAGCATCAGAATCTAAAACTGGTCTCACACGAGAGGTTCAAATCATGTAAAGTGAGAGTGTCAGTCCTCTTTTACTTAAGTGGGCATTGTGCCTTTTGTATTAAATTCGGATGCAATT